>NW_026604480.1:0-32160 GCF_024763615.1 Phlebotomus papatasi
TTAATCTGCTATGGACAAACCATGGTCATCCAGAACCATTTATGTCGAGGAAGACACATTTTGCAACGTCTTTTTTGGCCATCTACTTCTGGGACCAGGAGTGACCCACTTTTCTCGCACATGGGCTGTTCGTTAGAGGAACTCAAATGGTACAATTTGTGAAAGAAACTTTTTTTTGGACATCTTACTTTTTTTTATTCATCCACTTTTGCAAGAATTTTAACATTTTACACGCATAGAAAAAAATGACAGAAATCCTTCTATCTCATTTTCTGGACAAACTAATGAAGATATCGACTTGGAATGTTCTAAGTACTCCCTCATAAGTTGATCCAAGGAATCCAAATATCACATCAATTTCATCCCCACGTCTATCCTTCCCCTCCAGAAACCACTCTTTTAGGATTTCTGTAATTTTTTCCTTGCGTTTAACACTTCAAAATTTTTGCAAAAGTCGATGAATAAAAAAAAGTAAGATGTCCAAAAAAAAGTTTCTTCTATAAATTATACCCTTTGAGTTCCTCTAACAAACAGTCCTTGTGCGAGAATTGTGGGTCACTCCTGGTCCCAGCAGTAGATGGTCAAAAAAGACGTTGCAAAAAGTGTCTTCTTCGACATAAATGGTTCTGGATGACCATGGTTTATCCATAGCAGATTAAGTATACCAGATTCTAAAAGCTAATGAACCAAGCTTTCCAACAATAGTTCACTCATCCAATTATGTTCATCAGGAGCTGAGATATACCACTCCAAACTTTCAACCTCTTCTACTGACAGAATATATGAACTCATCTAATATAATGCATAAGCAAAAATTATTTTATGAGGCGGTATATCTATGACAATATTGTATAGATATACTGACCTATATCAAAGACAATCGCGAATATTCTTATGCGTGTACTTATGGACAAATATTTAGGGTAAAATCTTAAGTTACATTTCATCTTAAAAACTATTAATCCATGTTCATGCGTGAACACGATTTGTTGAATCAGCCTTTACTGCTAATTAACAAAGTTGATTTGAGGGTAATTATCACCCTTGAAAAGTCTAGCTTTTTCTTGCTCTGTGAAGAAAATCAAAATCCGCAATTTCGTCTTTTGGAAGCTACAATGTATATGAATCAGATTACGCTTAACCCTAATAATCATCTCGCACACAATACTGTACTTGAGAAAGAAAATGCAGTTTACCATTATAAGAAAGTTGAAGTAAAAACAGTAACTACCATCTGGATCATCATCTATAAATTTGGACAACACAATTCATAGTGTTTTACTTAGAAAAATTATTTTTGGAATGGTAGACAATCAGGCTTACAACGGACAAAAATCTATCAATCCGTTTAATTTTCAACATTTTAATCTTACTGACTTTGCTCTTCTCGTGAACGGAATACCATATCCAATATAGCCTCTTCGGATGGATTTTAGTCAAAATCAATATGCTAAAGCATATCAAACACTTTTCTCTGGAACAGGAATTCATCATGATTATAAATCTCATCAAATTTCACTCGAAGACTTTAGAAACGGATTCTTTTTAATAGCTTTTAATTTAGATCCTGACTCCCACTCAGATAGTTGCATGTCGCTTTTAGAGCAGGGATCCATTAGAATTGAAGGGCGTTTTGCCTACACCTTATCTAAAACTATAACATGTATTATTTATGCAGAATATGATTCAAGACTGGAAATTGATTGTAATAGAAATATAATTTTGAGTTAAATATAAAAAAAGCGAGTACCCTTATTATTCTCTATTCTATTTATTCCAAAGGTAATTTTTTGTTGTTGTTGTTCCGTTTCACAGACGATGAGGTACGGGAGATTTCGTTCAATATGGACATAAAGTTTCACAGTTTGTAGGCATCATAAAGATTTGATGAGAACATTTTTTAGATGAGTTTGCATTTCCTGTAAGTTTGCCACTGCTGCATTTCTTTCATTAAGCTTTTGCTTAGTATACAATTTCTCGATGACGACAATGATTTTTGCATTCGCATTCGTGAATTCTCCATCATTGTGTCTCGATCTCTAAGATGTTTCACATCAATTATTAGACAGTTGTTTCACAGGGGAGTGAAATTTGTACAAAACATTTTGTTTCTTTCAAGTGATATTTCTTTTTACATCGTGAAACGAAAAATGGTAAGTATTCGCGCTGCTTTTGTGATGATTTTAGAGAATTTGTTATATTTTAATTGTTATGATGTGTAATTGATTTTTTTTGCCCTAATAGGATTTCCAAGAATTATTTGAACAAGCCCAGGAAAGGACGCCGAAAAAGAAGAACCCCATTTATTCTTCAAGATTACCTGTGGGGGCGTATTTTCGAGTGGAGAAATTGGTGAAGGACAGAAACGGTTTCTTTGAGAATATCATTACCGTTGTGCTGAAAAACGGCGAGTCCATCTATCTATCGAAGCGGCTCTCCGACGGAATTTGCAATTTTCTCGACGATTTCGATCCTAAGGAAAATTGGCGGATAGCCCTCAAAGGATTCACGAAGCAGGAAGTTTTGGTGAATAGTGAAAAAGAAATAATTTCCATTCCAGAAATAGGAATGAGAAAAGGTGTTGTGAAAGATGATGTGGAAAGTGTTTTAAGGTGTTGGGAAGTGGAAGAATCAAGTGGAGAAGGAGAATTGAGTAAAGATTATCATGATGATGATGTAGAGTTGTTAGAAGTCCTGATGAAGATCCCCAAGAATGTGTTGATAAAATGAAGGAAAATCAAAGTGAATTTAGTATAATGAAAAATAATATGAAGAGAAAAACGGGTCACCTGTTAAATATAATAGATGAAAAAGAGGATGAATTGAGCCGAAAAAATCAAAGTAAAAGAAAATCGTGTGAAGTGACGGACAGCATTGAAACAAAAATTATAAAATTAGAAACAAGGCTAAAGGGGAGAGAAAAAATAAATAAAAATGGAAATATATTTATTTCTGATGATGACGAATGTGATGATGATGATGATAACAATTGTGATGTCAGTAATAAGGGAAAGAGAAAATTAAGAAAATCTCAGAAATAGATTGAAAAACGATGTGTACTTTGTACAAATGAGTTAGTAGGGTGTTCAACTGCTACTAGATTTCAAATTCTAAATTTTAAATTCCAAATTTCAAATTTTAAATTCTGAGAAAATTCTTTGTACAAGAAATTATAAGTTCATTTTCATCAAGATCAAAAATTTTCTATTAATTAAATGTAAGTGTATATCTCAATATCTTAGTGGTGGCGCTACCGTTACGGTTGCGTTCAATTTAAATTTCGAGCGCCCTGCGATCGCCTAACTTCACGATGGTCAATGCTGTGAGTTTTTGAGCGCCTTTTCGCTCGGCTGTAATTGTCATCCGTCGTCAATTTAGCGTTACTTTTTGTGTCTTCCGCCTTCAGCACTCAACGTGAAAAATTCTCAGTGGTTTTTTAAAAGTAAAAATTATCAAAGAATATCTTGCTCAAATTTATTGTAAAGGTGAAAAACTATTTGTCAGATTCTTGTTGAACTGTCAGTGAAGAAGTTAAAATAAATATTGTTAGTGGTGGTGTAAAAAACAGAGTTTTTAAAAACCGTGTGACCAGCACATTGCCGGAACATTGAAGTGTCCGGAGGGGCTTCATTGGCCAGGATTCTGAGCAGAATCTCACCCCAATTGGCTCCAGGTTGATCTTGGATCGTCCTCTGTGTGTCTGCAGCATTCCAAGTGATTCTCCAGGAATTCCGGAGACGGATACAAAATTTTTTCTAGTCCTCCTTCGCGGGATCTTAATAGATTTCTGTTCCCCTTTTTTAAGGTATTTATTCTTGAGCTATCACAAGTACTTGGAAGAGGGACAGAGGGATTAATCGTGCCTCTAATATTTACTCCTTAACAGCTGAATGTTGAATCAAAGTATAAAGATAATTCGAGGATGATCCACCGTTTTCTAATGTTTGAACGAGAAATAGAATAAATTTAAACTGTGGATTAACGTTTAAGCCAAAAATTAGACCCCCGATTTCGGAGGTTTAATTTTTGGCTTAAAGATGGAATAAACTTGCCCAAGTATATCGGTAAATTCTTCTCGAAAATACTGTTGAATGATACAAAATTGATATAATCTGCACTTTAGTGGATTTAATGAAAAGAAATAAGGTTTTCACACAATTTACAGCTTCTTAAAAAGACAATTTTGCCTGAAATAAAAGGAAACATCCACCATACGCGACTTCAATGAGTCGCCATTGAAGCAGGAGCCACAGGAGTCGCGCTTTTTTTGCACCCCGAAAACATGCACATCCTTTCACATCCACAATATTGATTCATATTTTATTTTAGATAATTTTCAGCATAGTTGGTAAGTCAAGATTACCAACTAACGAGAAAAAGCCGTGGAATCTTACTAAATGGAATGAAAATATTGGCGAATTGACAGTTTCTGGCATGCCAGAAATGCCAAAATATGGGGTTTCCGTGTGAGAAAAACAGCTTACGCCAAAGCACTATTCCACGTTTCTGCATACGAAAAAATATTTAAACCTAGCTTAATTTTAACCCTAGACTAACGCTAATCTGTAGTTCAACTGAAGTTATTCTTCGTTTCAACATTCAGCTGTAAGGTACGTGAATCACTATCCGGAAGGGAGGAATAAGAGTCCGATAGGGGAAATTAAATAGGATTTTTCTCATTGTCCAGGTATTTCCCACCCACTTAGTAATAGTTTAAATGTAAGCTTTATATGACTAAACTATAATAAGGAATATTTTTTAATCAGGATCAAAGATTTTCTATTAATTAAATGTAAGTTTATATTTAAGTATCACAGCTGTAGTATCAATGTAAGTTTAGATATATAAATAAATAAATAAATTAATTGAATAATACTTCCATATATTTTTTTCGGTATCCAGAGTCTTTTCCTTCCCCTAATTCTTCTCCTTCTTCTTTTTCTTCGGATTTTTCTACTTCTTCTTCTTCTTACTTTTCTTCTTATTCATTTTCGTCTTATACACGCTCACACTCACACATTTATTAATTTATTTTTTGCAACCAATTTCAATTTATGAAATATAGTTGAGATAAAGAGACGATGGTGTAAATTGTACAGGTAAATTTTGAGTATAAGCAAAAATGTGTACAGGTCACATTTTACGCTTGTACACAATTTAGTCTCTATAGGAAAAATTGCGTATATTAACACCATGTATAATTTTTCCCCCCGTTTGATATTTTTGCATTGTGAATTATAAATCATCAAGTATGGACACAGGGAAACATGGGAAATATTGTGTATAGTCTCACGGTACACATTTTTTCCTTTTAAAGCACAGTCCTACAGTGCCATACTTACTACTTCCATATTTTCGTCCTACGTTGTATTTCTTGGTTTCTTCTTTTCGGCTTTACAATTTTACTTGTTTGATATCAAAGGTACAGATAATCCTAACCGGCTTATGTAGGTGAGATTCTTAACGTGAGCTAACTCGGAGTGCATGCAAATTCGATTTAGAGCTGAAGTTGGGAGACGCCATTCAGTTATCTTGAATCAAATTCATGAAATTATACAAATTTTGTATTTAAACCAAAATATCAAGGATTTGGATGAACTGGCACAAAAGTGATATATGGGTGAAATGTAGACCAGAATGTTCTTTATAATTTTCCCATAGAACATGATCTCATCGATTACTCAGAAGCCAAGATAAGCGAGGTTTTTTGTTTCTTAACTCGTTTTTTCATCCAGAGTTCCCCAAGTAGTCATTTGTTGAACTTCAACTATATCAAAGAATTGTTGTATTTTGTGGGACTTTCCATTTAAAATCCTATTTTAAGTGTCTTTGTGGAGTAGAGGCAGTCAAATTGGCATCTGAGTGATTTCAAAGCGTTATTATGGGAAAAATAAATTTTTTCACACTTAAACGGCAAAATCAGAGTGATAGCGTAGTCTGATCGAAAAATGATGTATAAACGAAATGTAGAGACAAATGTCCTGTACAATTATGTCGAAGTAATCATCAAAATCGGTTTAGCGACAGTCGAGATAATTGAGGTTATGTGATATTGAAATTGGTTTTTCGACTGTGGCGCCCCTGGTGTTGGTCCCACGAAGTTCAAATATTCTAGAAAGCTGTAGCATTTGGTGAGATCTTTCGTTTAAGCCCTCATTCATCAAAATCGGTTACATAGAACCGGAGATATGATTTTTTGAATTTTGTGAAATTTGACCCCTCATATCTCCGGTTCTGTTTTAACCACAGCGCACATTTGCACCATTTTGGAAACGTCCTAGACTGGACTACAACATACTAAAATTTCATTAACTTGCACAATGCCGTTTTTGAGAAAAATGATTTTGAATTTCAGTGAATTTTGACGCTATCACAGCGCCACCTGTGGTGACTTTTTCAACTTCCATCTGAAAGTGCTCATCGAGACGAAATCAAAAAGGTAAAATTTAGGTGGCTATGTTAATTAGAACCAGAGATAGAGGCCGGTCAATGTTCGAAATTTGACCCCTTATGGCTGTGGTCAGGGGTTTTAGTTCGACTTAAGGTTTTTTTTGTTTGATAGGTATAATCAAAGGCTACAACGTACTAAATTTTCAGTCCGATGCACAATGGAATTTTTGAGTTATTTAACTTATAAGATGTAAAAATTTTGTCTTTAAAAATAGCGCCCCTAGCGGTGGTTTTATGAACTTGCGATGTTAAAAGGGGAAGTGGCATTTCACGAGAGCTTTCCAAAAAGCCCTCACTTTTTAAATTCTGACAATTAGAACAGGAGTAATGACCAGTTTAAGAATTTTTTTTTGGACCCTTATAGCTCGGGTCAGGGGGGTCGGGGGACCTTAAGTTTGGTATTGATGGAAAGCTCTAAGGCCCAGCTATAACATACTAAGATTTGAGCCCGCTCGATGCCACAGGGGCGTAGCTGTTGAGAAAGCAAAAACAGGGTGGTCTTCAAAATGTTGGTTGGAGGGGTGGGGAGTGGGGGGTCAATGCACTAAGTTGCAATTTTCACCCGATATTTAACCTTTGCCGAAAATCGCAAGTCGATATCTCTTTTTAGTTTAGGAGCTATTAAGCTCCAAAGAGCGGCAGGCCGGGAACGTAACTTAGCCCCCAATATATTCGTGATCAGGAAGTGGCGAAACACATTTTGGCCAAGTTTGAGGTCGATCGGACGACATGAAATTTTGTTAGGATTATAGTACGTGAGATTGTTAAGAATCTCACCTAATATTGTTTTCTATGTTCTTTTTTCGGTTGCTGTGCCTGCCTATGTTTTCTGCATGTTTTTTTTCTCTTCTTACTCTCTTACTGAACTCAAGGATGTCAAGCGAATTTTTCAGATTCAGACATCCTTTCCTCGAGCTTACTATTTTCTTCCCTTTTTCGCATCATATGGCTGTGCATTAGGGCGTTTCAACTAGGAGAAATTTTTTTTGGCACTATTCCCACGGTGCTGTATTTGATGAGACAAGAAAGTTTTTCTTCTACGACCATATGATCAGACGCTGTGGCTGAACGACCCTCTCTGTAGAACAAATTTCTGATTTTACCGGATTTTACACTACAGAGAGGGTCGATCAGCCACCTCTACACTGAAAAAACTGTATAGGACTGATTCCCATAAGATGACCCATAATGATGAATTAATGATTGTTGTATCGCCAATTCCTATACGTATAGGAATATGCACCATAATTGTAGAAATGTTTCTAATTATTATGGTAATGTTGACTATAATTTAAAATGCCACTATTTTGTATAGGAAATAGTCCAATATTGATGGGAAGTTTTATAAAATTACATGAATTCAATGGACACAATCCAATATGCCATAGAATTTTCTTCCATTTAATATTGATAAATATTCAATTCCTATACCAATTGTAATTATTACACACAGTAAAAAATCGTGTAAAAAAAATAACGTGTAATTTCCAAATTACCACTAAAAAAATTGTAATTTTTAATTTTTACCACTATAAAAATGGTAAATTTTGTGTAAAAAATAATTTGTGTAAAAATTTTCAGCGTGTAATTCAAAAATGTAATTTTACCATTATTAAAGTGGAACTGTGTCACTAAAAAAGTGGTAAAAATTCCACTGCGTGTAAAATTTGATGCGTGTAATTCAAAACGTGTAAATTCACCATTACAGTTTGACAGCTGCAGGAAGCATCCATATCGGTGAGTATTTTCTCCTGTTTTTTGAGTTTTTATGCCCTAATTTTGATTAAAGAAGATCAAATTCTTTAAGAAAACAGTGAAATACATCATCTCAGTGCGGATTTCAACGTTTTATTGCGAGAAATTGTGGAAAAAAACCAATGTGAAATTATACCGTGGTGCTTGGCGTCACTTTGAGTGTTTCTGTCCGTATTTTGTCCAATTTTTCTGTCTTAAAGGGCATATTTTGGTCAGTGGTGGCCCCCAAAGTAGCCCCAAGTGTGATCATCATTCCTATAGTGAAATCCTTTAAAAATACGGTGCGAAAACTTGCATTTATTTCAATGGATTTTGAACATGTTTCAACTTGTCACAACTCCACATATTTTCTCCTAAATAGATGATTTCCCTTAGTGTTTTGTACTGTGGAGCACTCCTGTGATCTTTTAGTGGATCCATAATGCATCCCACAGTGATCCGCACATATTTAAGTGGTTTATCTTGAACTTATTTTTCCATTGTGGAATCTGGAATCCCTCCCGCGCTTCTGTCATTCCGGGAACAATTTCCCTTAGAGCCGTAATTGTGGGGCACACCACTGACAATCTGTGACTTCCACGGTTTCTACGGCAATACCCTTTTATACAATTTAGTTTATTTTATATTTACAGAGCAAAGTGGATCATGGGGATGGACCTCAAGACGAGAAGAGGGTCTGAAGGTTGACTAAACAGCAGAAGACGAAATGCAACAATGATTAAGGAGGTGAAGGAGGAATAGTTGGTGGAGCAGTGAAGACAGCCAACAGCCCCCTAAGGTTATAGTTTTTTTCTTTAATGTTCGTCTTGTCTCAATCTTTTCACGATCGTTTAAATATTGTTCCCGGAATAACAAATTTTCCTTTTCAATCTCTTATATTTTGTAACATATTTTTTTACAGATTTGCCCCCAAAGTCACATCTTCTTCGGGACATCAGCTGTTTAAAATGAAGGAATCTGAAGGGAATGGAAAATGGAGGAGGAAGGAATAGAGCGGTAGTATCAAAATTGTTATTTTGTAAATGAAATTAATATTTTGTATAAAAAAAATTACAAGGCAATAAAATTACACGTTTGAAATTACAAGTTTTTATATTTTACACGCAGCACTTTACACAAAATTCAAGGTTACATATTACACGGAAAAAATTACACACAAAAGATTACTCGCTGAAAATTACACGCTAAAGAAATTACACGTTTCCCAAAATTACCACTAAAATAGTGATGCAAAAAATTACCCACTATTTTAGTTGTAATATTTTTTTACTGTGCAGTTCATCAAGAAATATTACCATGTTATACTTGATTAATTACAATGTAATATAGCAAAACTATGAAAAAAAAAGTTTGAATTTACTGAGAATAATTAGAGCTTCATTATAGTTCCGATTGCCTTTCATATTGTGATAAGTGCATTGCAATATAGTATACATTATCATATAAAACAAAAATTATTACATTTCACATTACAGTAGTTACTAAAATTATTGGCTATTTTCCTGTAAAACATAGGAATACCTTTACAATTTTGGAAACAAAAATTAATTTTTAATAAAGGAATTATTCAGATTACCAAGGCGATAATTACTATACTGTAGTGTATTTTAGATAATAGTAACTGGAACTCATTATCAGGAACCAAGAAATTAATCAATACAACATAGTAATATCTACCAAGGAATATTTTGATCACAAATTAATAAGAAAAACTATATTACCATAATTTTGTGAATTCATTACTATAAACAAAGCGATTATTTTGGGATGATATGGTAATATATACAATATATTTTCTAAAAAATGCTATATTTTTGGTTATTATTGCTATATGATTTAGGCGTCTTTCCAGTGAGACATAGGAAAACCTTTACACTTTCAAAAATAAAAATTAATTTTTAATAAAGGAATTATTCAGATTACCAAGGCGATAATTACTATACTGTAGTGTATTTTAGATAATAGTAACTGGAACTCATTATCAGGAACCAAGAAATTAATCAATACAACATAGTAATATCGACCAAGGAATATTTTGATCACAAATTAATAAGAAAAACTATATTACCATAATTTTGTGAATTCATTACTATAAACAAAGCGATTATTTTGGGATGATATGGTAATATATACAATATATTTTCTAAAAAATGCTATATTTTTGGTTATTATTGCTATATGATTTAGGCGTCTTTCCAGTGAGACATAGGAAAACCTTTACACTTTCAAAAATAAAAATTAATTTTTAATAAAGGAATTATTCAGATTACCAAGGCGATAATTACTATACTATAGTGTATTTTAGATAATAGTAACTACACTGAGAGAAAAAAAAGATTAAAATTTAATCTTTTCTTCATAATTTCAAGTCTTTTTAGGGCTTAAAAAATATTAAGATTTTTTTATTCTTAATATTAGTCCTGTAAAGAATAAAATCAAGTCGGAACTGAAAATAGGATTTTTTTCGAATAACTTTAAATCTTTTTTTAGAAGCTAGCAGATTAAATTTAAGACTGCAAAATATTAATTTCAAGATTTATTTCAACTGATTTTAAGAATAAATATGAATAAAAATAAGTCATAATTTTAAGATTTTTTTTATTGAAAATAAGTATTTTTTCACTGCTTTCTTGAACATTTTTAATTTCTTGCCATCATCCTCACGGTCTGAGAAAGTTAAAGTATCCAGCAAAACAAGCAGGATACAATCTGCTTCTGAGTCTGAAACAACAAAAAATGAATTTTAGGATAAATGAATACGACGAATAAATTGTCATTGTATTACCTTCTGGTGTTAGGAGATCATAGATTTCCTTCAATAGCCGCTAACTGGATTTATCTTTAAAATCAATCGCCAAATATGAACAGGGCCCTAGTAAAAATCCAAGCAAAATTGCTTAAATGATGCCTTTTCTCTGTCGGTTGGGTTTTCAGTATAAAAAACCATCATCATCTGAAAGAGTTGAAACTTCATTAAAAAATATCTAACAAATGTGTTGAGTATTAAAAAGCTTATTTGCAAAAAATTATGAAATGATAAAAATATTTCCGATTTAAACAGAAATGCGTTAAATATAGGCAAGAGTACATAATGCAATAAAATAAATGGAATTTTCAAGTATCTATATAATACCGAAAACCTATTTTATTCCATGGGAGAGTCCTATATCCTATTCCTGTTGCCCTAGAACTCTTAACGCTTCTTGCATACATATACACAAAGTGAAAGTTAATGTTCTTCATTCATTACAATCAGTCTGTCATTAAATACTTCAAAAATATAAAGTATGACATCTATATAGACAGTGCTTAGACTGTAAAATACCTAGGGCAGCGGTTCCTAAGTGCTTCTCCTCCTTGTGCTACTAAGGGGGGGGGGGGGGGGGAGATGGGAAACAGAAAACATTACTGTACATGCCTTACCCTAAAATAACTTAACAAGCCTTAGATTCATTTTGCATTGCGAAATTCAAACCTTCCAAATATATTTATTTCGGAGCTCAGGTTCTGGATTAAACATCACCCAACCTGTATCCGGAAACACAAAAGTCCAACTACACCGACACGACAGTTGCCAAAAATAAGATATTCAGTGGTAAATTTAACCAATCTTTTATCCAGGAACTCATAAACTCCTGTAATACCAATTAAAGCCTAAAATTCCTAATCAAAAATCAAACAAACTTGCAACTTGAAATTCAAACCCTCCAAATATATTCACTAAAGGCTTAGGTTCTTGATTAAACATTACCTATAACTTATATCAGAAAATACATAAAAGTCCAGCTACGTCGATAATATCGACGTTATCATTCCATACTATTTTATTTGAGAATATAATAACTTTTCAGGAGATCCATTTGAAGTTGGTGATTTCCTATACTGCAGGTATAAATTTTCTAAAAAATTGAATATCTCGTTACCCGAACGCTGGATGACCACCAAATCTCGCGGAGTAATCTAAGTCGACTTAGAATAATATGGAATCGAACTGTCGATATAGTTAATAAAATTCACTAAAAACTCAATCATATTACATTCAAGAACACAAAAACTGATATAATACCAAATAAAGCTTAAGATTCTCAATCACAAATCATCCAATTTGCATCAGGGAATTGAAACCTTCCAACTAAAGGCTTAGATTATTTATCAAAAGTGACACAACTTGTATCCGGAAACTAAAAAAGTTCAGCTAAAAAAACAATTCACAACTATTTCCACTAAAAACGCACTAATCTTGAATTAAGACACGTAATATATCTTTGTCGACGTCCCGAACGCCCCCATGGAAAAGTTAGTTTAGGACGGTTAGCACATTTGTGTTGTACTTACCCCGTTTTTTTTTACTCAATTTCCTGAGCTGATATTTAAGGACGATTATGTCTCCAATGCATTGGTTGGCTTTAAACATTTTGGAGAGGGCTTCAGCGTCTAGTATTTCTAGAGGTTTTTTCCGGATGGAGCAGCATTCTCTCAGAAGCTTTGCACCGTCCTCACTAACTCCCCATTCCCGCATAATACCTTCAATCTCACTTGACAGATATCACAATAATGCTCGTCCACTCCTTGATCGTTTTTCCTAAAAAAGAAAAGGCAAATAAAAAAAAGAAAATAAAGAAGGAATATTGTTTACCTCTTGTGCTAACGGCTTGGCGTTCACTGTCAAAATGGCCGACCTTCTCGTTGAAGAAGCACAATTCTTTTTCTCCCTCTCTCACATAGCACGGACACATTGCTGCGCACATATTCGTTTCTTTCTCTCAGAGAGAGTAAAGAATAAAAACAAGTCTCCGAATAAAGATTTGAATTTAAGACTAAAACGACTAAAAACTAATCTGAGATATGAATGAAAAGATTAAAATTTATTCTTTTAGCTTAAAATTTAATCTTTTTTGCAGAATAAAATTAAGTCATCAAAAAATATAATTTTAAGATTTCTCTTTTCTCTCAGTGTAAAACTCATTATCAGGAACCGGGAAATTAGTCAATAAAACATAGTAATATCGACCAAGGGACGTAGGTAGATATACTTTTTACCCGGCTGAGACAATACTACACGCCTGATACTTGTCAAATATTTACAAAAGTATTAAAATATTGAGCTATTATTTGTGCAAAGACAAAATCCTATTATTTTAAGCGTAAATGATAAAATATGTACAATCATTAGTTTTCATAGTGAAAATTAATTTTAATGCATTGAATTGGTATGATGTAGAAGTACTGTAGTCAAGTGTACTGCAGTAATGGATTTTTTAAATCGAACGGTGAATATATTCCTTCAACTTATTTATATTAGGATTAATATTTACCGAACGTGTATAATAAATAAGGTGAATTAACGGAAAATTATTATTAATATTACTATTATTATTATTATTTGTTAATAAAAAAGTGTGTGAGAATTGGATAGAAGTTGACCACAAAACAAATTTGAGATATGATAAACCCAGAAGAACAATAGTGATCGCTGTCATGCGCCTTATATTAAAATTTTGTAGTATTTTTTTAGCTTATATTTACAATCTTAGCTTCTGTAGTCTTAAGTAAAACTCGAGATCAGCAGATCGCGCTGAAAATATATATATGTATGTATACTTTTTGACACCCATAAATCACGAGTATGATACCAACTAAGAATCGATCTATCCGGCAGTCTGTTTCCACGTAGTATAAACGCTTCGGGATATACCAGTCTATAATATACTATAATTTAGGGTTTTTTTTAAATAGCTGTAGGGGATGGGGAAATGGAAGTTGGGGTGTGGAGGTGGAGCTGACATTACAGACTTTTACTGTTTACCGAAAACCATTTGTTGATGTCTTTTTCTGTTCTCTCTTCAGAAGCGTTTGTACTACGGTCGGAACGGTCTAACAGGAAAGACGCAAAAACTTATTTTTGACGCAAATTATATTTGTAACCTGTAAGCGTAAAGAAGTGTACATAAACTGTTTGGTTACCACATGAAATTATCGTGCCTCATTTTATTTTTTTTTACAGAAAATATAAAAAAGGCTTCAAGTATTAATTTTAATGCGAACAGTTAGTTTAAATTGTAATGCTGTGGTTCAACCGGGCAGTGTCCGAGCGTCATATTCACTTTTGTCCTTTTGCCAGTTAACGCGCGTCAGTTTGCTTTCTGCTGTTCATCAGTTAACACCGCGTGTGCCAGTTGCTAAGACAGAAAAATGAACGAGGAAAATGCAAATTACACAAAAAGTGTTTGTGGATGTCTTGGATTTGAGAGTTACAGCCAAAGATTTATTGGTAAGTTTTCATTTTATTTTATTTCAGCTAATATTAGGTGAGATTCTTAACAATCTCACCTACTATAATCCTAACAAAATTTCATGTCGTCCGATCGACCTCAAACTTGGCCAAAATGTGTTTCAGCACTTCCTGATCACGAATATATATGTGGCTATTTTACGTTCCCGGCCGGCCGGCTGGCCGGCCGGCCGGCCGCTCTTTGGAGCTTAATAGCTCCTAAACTAAAAAAGATATCGACTTGCGGGTTTCGGCAAAGGTTATATATCGGGTGAAAATTGCAACTTGGTGCATTGACCCCCCACCCCCCACCCCTCCTTCCGCCATTTTGAAGACCCCCCTGTTTTTGTTTTCTCAATAGCTCCGCCCCTATGGCATCGAGCGGGCTCAAATTTTAGTATGTTATAGCTGGGCCTTAGAGCTTTCCATCAATACCAAACTTAAGGTCCCCCGACCCCCCTGACCCGAGCTATAAGGGTCCAAAAAAAATTTCTTAAAATGGCCATAACTCCGGTTCTAATTGTCAGAATTTAAAAAGTGAGGGCTTTTTGGAAAGCTCTCGTGAAATGCCACTTCCCCTTCTAACATCGCAAGTTCATAAAACCACCGCTAGGGGCGCTATTATTAAAAAGAAATTTTTTAAATCTTATAAGTTAAATAACTCAAAAATTCCATTGTGCATTGGGCTGAAATTTTAGTATGTTGTAGCCGTTGATTATACCTATCAAACAAAAAAAACCTTAAGTCGATCTAAAACCCCTGACCCGAGCTATAAGGGGTCAAAGTTCGAACATTGACCGGCCTCTATCTCCGGTTCTAACTAACATAGCAACCTAAATTTTACCTTTTTGGTTTCGCCTCGATGAGCACTTTCAGATGGAAGTTCAAAAATTCACCACAGGTGGCGCTGTGATAGCGTCAAAATTCATCGAAATTCAAAGTCACTTTTCTCAAAAACGGCATTGTGCAAGTTAATGAAATTTTAGTATGTTGTAGTCCAGTCTAGGACGTTTCCAAAATGGTGCGTATGTGCGCTGTGGTTTCAATAGAACCGGAGATATGAGGGGTCAAAGTTCACGAAATTCAAAAAATCATATCTCCGGTTCTATGTGACCGATTTTGATGAATGAGGGCTTAAACGAAAGATCTCACCAAATGCTACAACTTTCTAGAATATTTGAACTTCGTGGGACCAACACCAGTGGCGCCACAGTCGAAAAACCAATTTCAATATTACATAACCTCAATTATCTCGACTGTCGCTGAACCGATTTTGATGATTACTTTAACATAATTGTAGAGCACATTTGTCTCTACATTTCGTCCATACATCATTTTTCGATCAGACTACGCTATCACTCCGATTTTGCCGTTTAAGTGTGAAAAAATTGATTTTTCCAATAATAACGCTTTGAAATCACTCAGATGCCAATTTGACTGCCTCTACTCCACCAAGACACTTAAAATAGGGGTTTAAATGGAAAGTCCCGCAAAATACAACAATTCTTTGATATAGTTGAAGTTCAACAAATGACTACTTGGGGAACTCTGGATGAAAAAACGAGTTAAGAAACAAAAAACCTCGCTTATCTTGACTTCTGAGTAATCGATGAGTTCAAGTTCTACGGCAAAATTATAGAGAACATTCTGGTCTACATTTCACCCATATAACACTTTTCTGTCAGTTCATCCAAATCCTTGATATTTTGGTTTAAATACAAAATTTGTATAATTTCACGAATTTGATTCAAGATAACTGAATGGCATCTCCCAACTTCAGCTCTAAATCGAATTTGCATGCACTCCGAGTTAGCTCACGTTAAGAATCTCACCTACATAAGCCGGTTAGGATTATCTGTCCCTTTAATTGTGCTTTTGAGGAAAATTTTTAGGAAAATTCCAGTACTTGCGCTAAATAAGATTACTTTGCACATAGTAATAATTTCTATATGTCTGGTATATATTCCGTTGCATATGGTAATAATTTCTATACGTCTGGTATATATTCCGTTGCGTATGGTATCTTTTGTTCCACATTCAGCAATTTGCTTTGCACATTGTAATAATGTTCATGTTTCTTGTGTGTATTCCTATACTCATAGTAATAACTACTTTATGTCAAGCATATATCCCTATTTGATAGATCTTTTTCTCATTGTACCAAATTTTAAACTTGATGAAACATGTTTTGACAAATTCTTGATTTGTACGTATAGAACAAAAGCAAATCTATGGTAATAGTATTGGAAAAGGGGAGACTCATTCCCATTTTCACAGATAAATCTTATGGCGAATATTTTTTAAGGATTATATTTAAAAGTTAATGAATGTTTTTCTGTGTTTCTCAAGTTATTCATTTTTTTTTTTAAGTTTTGGAGTATTGCTTAACCTTAATAGGGTTATGAATCATCACTTGGTATCGTGTAATTAAGATACCTGAAATAAATCATGAATTCTACTTCGCTCCTTCTCTTTCGATGATCAACTACTTGTAGTCCTTCTGATCTATGCCTAAAACCACACTTTCAACGCTTAAAATTCAAAAAATCTCTATAGCACCTGTACGCCCTCTGGTGGCCAGCACCACGAGGGCTTGTTGTCATTCTTCTTTTGTGTGCTAAAAGAACCACACGAGCTTCTTTTTGTTCTTCATAAATCGGATAAATTTCATGTAAAATGAGTGATTATTCCGACTATCGTCGAGTCTTGGAGCGGATGGAGCAGCTTGAGTCGAAGCTGCGCAAATATAAACGCAGATACAAGCGTAATGGTAAGGAAAATGGAAGGAAATTGGTTTTTTCAGTTTCTTCACAGGGTGTTCATGGCGGCGTGAGTAATGCCATTTGGAGTATTTTCATTAAAATTGGCCCTCAATGACTGCTGTAACTGCATCGGGAGATCCCGATAAGGTGCAAAATGGGTATGTGGATATCCACAAAGTTGCCAGGGAGCTCAAAGAGGCTAAAAAGCTGGCACAAATTTCTACAATGGGGTCATTGTAGAATGTCCGGACAGTGTTCGAACATGCTTCTACAACATGGAGAAAGTCCCATTAAATATCTGAGAGGTCTCAGATTATGCACCAGCAGTTAAAGTGGAGATCCACTATATTGAGCATGTGCTCAATTGTGCGAGCAAGATTGCAAGAAGTTTTTCTTGCAATCTAGGTACAGTGTACCTCAAAATCTGGGATATCCCGGATTTAGCCGCACAAGCAGTCCAACGCTGTTGACTTTTCACCGTCCTGAACACATCAAAATTAAATTCAGGTAATTTATTGTTATAAATAATTTGTTTTTTCCTACGAACTATAGGGAGAAGCTGCAACAGGGATAGGAGCAGATCCGAGAGCTACTCTTCGAGGGCGCGGCGAACCCGACGAACTTCCATATCGAGAAGCCGAGGCAGACCAAGGCACCGTGACAGGTCGCGAACTCGAGACAGATCACTAAATTCTGATAGAAGTATTTGTCAAAGTCCTGTGGGCGATGAGGAATATTGCATTGATCTTTTACCTCATTTGACTCCTTCTCCGCCAGAGCGAGAAAAGGAGTCCTTGCCAAAAGATATTCCGGTGCCTGAGGATAACATTGAATCTGAGCGTGATACAAACGAGATTTTTGGCAAAAAACTCTACCAAGATGTTAATTGGGCCCCTGATGTTAACCCTGATTTGGTTGTAAGGTTGGAGGAAATTTTGGTTAAGGGGATACCAGATGATTTTTTGAACGAATTATTGAAAAAATTTCCTCCATCAAAGAATTGCGCTTTGCTTGTCGCACCGAAATTAAATGATCTCATTAAGACTGTTATGCCAGAGTCAGTTGTAATGAGGGATGACAAGATTACAAAGCGACAAAACAAGATAGCTGCAGCATTGTCAGCAGTGTCCAAAGTTGTCACAGATATTGTGATGAACAAAACTGTTTCGGACTTGAAGTCTACTGTTGACAATTTATTGGACGTGGGAAAATTAGTGGCGGATTTATATCATGACGAATCAGTTATTCGTCGGCATCTAACAATGGCAAATGTAGATAAATCCATGACAAGTACCTTGAATGCAGCCACAATTGATGAGTTTCTTTTCGGCAAAAATCTAGAAGAAACCGTCAAATCAGCCAAAGCATTGGAGACAGCGGGAAAAGATTTAAGGAAATTGACTCAGAAGCCAAAAAACTTCAAGTTCCCGTCTCGTGGAGTGCAGAAGCCGTTCACGAAATCAGGCGGGACCCAGAAAACACAATTCCGTTCACAGAAGAAGTCTCCGAAACGCTCGAAGTATCGCTCACCGAAACGTGCTCAACATCGTTATCAGTCGCCGATGCGGAAAGAGTCCAGATCATCGAGAGTAGCTCGACGTTGAATGTAAGCAAACCAGCAGGACGTCTGCTGTATTTTAAGACATCTTGGAAGAGTTTTACTAATGATAGTGTAGTACTGTCATGGGTTCAAGGTTATAAAATACCCTTTTGTAAACATGTAGTGCAAAGTTTTCCAGTTAAAGAAGAAAACTGGTCAAAATCTGATTTAGGCAAAATGGAAGAATTAGTTAATCAGTTGATTCTCAAAGGTGCAATTGAAGAATGCTCTCCATTGCCTGACCAATTCATTTCAAAAACGTTTTTTGTGCCAAAACCAGATGGAAGTAACCGATTTATAATTAATCTAAAAGAGTTAAATACTTTCATTGATCCTCAGCATTTTAAAATGGAGGATGGTAGAACAGTAATGAAATTGATATCTAGAAATTGCTACATGGCATCTCTGGATATCAAAGATGCATATTATTTGATTCCTGTTCACAAGTCATACCGAAAGTTTTTAAGATTCACATTTAAAGGTTGTCTTTATGAGTTTACTTGTTTACCCTTTGGGTTGTGCACTGCACCGTTTGTATTTACCAAGCTTATGAAACTAGTAGTTTCATTTTTGCGAGAGCGAGGTATTACACTAGTGATCTACTTAGATTATATTTGGCTAGCAGCTGATTCAAAATCCAAATGTTTAGAAAACGTAAAGTTTGTTGCGAATACGTTACATAAACTTGGATTCATAATTAATTATGAAAAGAGTCAAGTAGAACTTTCTCAGAAATGTCACTTTTTGGGAATGATTTATGATTCGTATAGTATGAGAGTAGAACTTCCCGATCGGAAAAAAGAAAAGATTCAATCGTTAGTACAGCAGTTCAGGGTAAATGATAGCTGCACAATTCAAAAGTTTGCAGAAACTTTGGGTTACTTAGTTTCTTGTTGTCCAGCTGTTAATTATGGACTGGCTCATACAAAATCATGTGAGAGATTGAAATTCAAGGCTCTTTTAAAAAGTAATGGAAGTTATAAGGGTTCAATCATAATTAATTATGACGTCATGGAGGAATTGAATTGGTGGTAGTCGGTGGGTTCAAAAAGTTGGAATCCTATTCGATCTCCGAGATATGACTTTGTTATTTTCTCTGACGCTTCAAAATCTGGTTGGGGAGCTGTATGTAAAAATCAAAGGGCCAATGGGTTTTGGACACAACCTGAACAGGATTTCAGCATAAATATGCTAGAACTGATGGCAGCATATTTTGGCCTCAAATGTTTTGCGAGCAATATGCATGATTGTCAAATTTTGCTTCGCATTGATAATACTACAGCAATAGCCTATATAAACAAGATGGGAGGTGTTCAAAATAAAGGTCTTAGTGATCTAGCTAAAAAGATATGGAAATGGTGCGAAATAAGAAGAATTTGGATCTATGCGTCTTATATAAAATCCGAGGAAAATAATGAAGCAGATTTTGAGTCACGAAAATTAGAATCAAATACAGAATTTGAGCTAACAGATTACGGATTTAAGAGAATTACTGAGAAATTAGGGAGTCCTGACATTGACTTATTTGCTTCGAGAATTAATGCAAAATGTGAGACTTATGTGTCTTGGAAGCGAGATCCGTATGCTTTTGCTATTGATGCTTTTACTATACCATGGGAAAACTATTTTTTCTATGCATTTCCTCCCTTTTTATTAATACTCAAAGTTCTCCAAAAAATTAAGTATGATTGTACAGAAGGTATATTAGTTGTACCTTATTGGCCATCCCAAGCTTGGTTTCCAACCTTTTGTTCTATGGTTGTTTCCGATATAATTTATTTCCCATCTAATAAATTTATTGTTAATCCATCCAACAGGTTTTGGGAGAAAACTACCCTGGCGGTCGCAATTTTATCCGGAAAAGTTGCGAGTTGAAGGGATTACCAAAAGAATCTCATGATATTTTGCTATCATCTTTAACAACATCTTCATGGAAACAATATGAGATTGGTCTCAGAAAGTGGTGGATATTTTGCTCTCAGTTAGGTTTATATCCTTATAGACCAACTATTATTAATGTACTAAAATTTTTGTCAGAAGAATTTAATAAGGGAGCTTCATATGGAACCTTGAACGCATATAGATCAGCTTTGGCGTTAATATCTGGTTCAAGTCTGGCTCAGAACGATGATATAAAAAGATTTTTTAAAGGAGTAACAAATCTAAGGCCAGGAAAACCTAAATATGATGTCACTTGGGATCCCAAAATAGTTCTCGATTTCTATCGCAAGCAACCATGTAATAATGATCTTTCCTTAAAAGAATTGTCTCAAAAGTTAATAACTTTGCTAGCTCTAGTAACAGGCCATCGAATTCAAACGTTCTCACTTATCAAAACTGATCAAATTAGAGAGAGTAGTGACATGATTGAAGTGAGAATACCCGATCGCATTAAGACTTCTGGATTAAACAAGAAGCAAACAGTACTGTATTTACCGTTCTATGAAGCAGACTTGAAATTATGCGTACATTTAAAGAATATCTAAAAAAGACATCCTCAATTAGAGATGACAAAGTCTCCTTGTGTCTTTCACACAAGAAACCTTACAAACCAGTGGGTTCACAAACTCTCAGCCATTGGATAAAAGACGTACTTGTTAAGTGTAACATTGATACATCAATTTTCAAAGGATATTCGACTAGACATGCATCCACCTCTTCTGCACAAAGAAAAGGTCTGGATATCGATATAATTAAGCAAACATCCGGGTGGTCAAAGAACTCGGAGACTTTTGCCAAATTCTACCATCTTCCATTAATAAAAGACAATGATTCTTTTGCAAAAACAATTCTCAATAATTCCTAAAGGGAAAATCTGAAATAAGTGCTGAGAATTTATAAAACTGTAAGTTAAATCTTTGAATTTTTAGATCAATAATAATACTGAATTGTTACAATTATATTCGATTTATTCGATTTATTGAAGACTGGGTCATAACAGCTTTGAACATCTACAAGTAGTTGATCATCGAAAGAGAAGGAGCGAAGTAGAATTAAAAGATTAAACGAACTTACCTGTGAAGTTTAATCATAATTCTACGAGCTCCTTCTCTGAAGATGATCAACCCCACCCAAATTTATTCACCCAATTATTCATAAAAATTCATAACCCAGCAACGAAAGAGTTCTCGGTTTGTCAGGCCGTGACGGTGGCGGCCTCCTATTTTGTTCGAGGTATGGTGGTCACCATGAGAAACTTTCTCCAGTTGCAAGTGGTGACCACCCTGACCACCAAAACGAAGCGCCACCGTCACTTTTTCCCCACTTCTGGCTGGAATTTTTCGCGCGGTGAGTTGGTGAATCCCCCTGCAAAATTTTCTGTGTTCTCTGTGTGTTTTTTTTCTTTTATTCCGAGTGATATCTAGTGCGGGAAGTTCAGGTGAGTGCTTAAAACATTTGTTTTATTTTAAATTAAAGAGAAACGCCCTTTTTGTAAAAAAAAATTTAAGGTTGAAGTACTTTGGGTAGTATTTATATAAAATGGTCAGTAAAAATAAAATTTGGCCAGTAGATATTTAAATTCTTAGTGCGGGTTAACAACTAAAACTCTTTTTTTGCTAAATTAAATTGTTTTTTGTTTATTGATGAAAATACCAATTTAATTATAAAAATTCTTATTTTTTTCAGATAACGTAACATTTATGAGAAAATAGTCTCACAAATTGCCTCCTTAAATGTTGTTTAAAGCTATACCAAATTCAATTTTTAATTGTTAGAGTTGATCGAGTTTTCTTCATATCCTTGTACCGTTAGGTGAAGAGCTAAGTTGGATCGGTATATTCGTTTCAAGGGTTTAATGCTAAACGTCAAGTTTGTTTGATAGGATATTTACTGAAATGAATTGAAATGCTATTGAAATTGAAAATATTAATATTGAAAATTTGAAATATTAATGTTTTTTTTTTATTTTGTTAAATTCTTTATAAAGGAAACGGAACTGCGTCGAATTTAAAAAAAGGCGACAAGGACTTTCTAGCAAAAATTGTTAACCTGGAACTCATTAATAATTTTAATGTGACAGGAAGGGGGACGAGGAAAAATATACTGGATTACCACATTTTTAAATTCAGTTCAGGTACATTTTTAAATTTGTAGCTTAAACTTTGATTTTCATCACAATTTCTTTTTCCATCGTTTCAGAAATTTTGGAGATTAACAGATCACAATTAAGGCAATATGTGATCTGTAAGCAGTCAGTGCTGCGGTCAAGGGTCAGGAGGGAAAAACAGAAGGAGAATAATATCTCCAGACCTGTCACCCAAGATCTCCAAGATGACGCATCCACCAACACCGTTGGAGAATCGGAGCAGAATTCAACTGCTGATGCATCATCAGCAGAAGCAGAATTCCCAGAAATAATTCCGCTTCCGTCAACATTTATTAATTATTATTAAAATTTTCCTCTTATATTATTTTCACCAACTTGCACTTCCAAAGAACTTCATTTTTAACAAGTAAAAAAAGTTATCCTGTACGTATTTCTTTTAGATCACAATTTTTTCAGTCTCTCAATTCCAAAGAAAAAAGGGACAGATAATCCTAACCGGCTTATGTAGGTGAGATTCTTAACGTGAGCTAACTCGGAGTGCATGCAAATTCGATTTAGAGCCGAAATTGTGAGTCGCCATTCAGTTATCTTGAATCAAATTTTGTATTTAAACCAAAATATCAAGGATTTGGATGAACTGACAGAAAAGTGATATATGAGTGAAATGTAGACCAGAATGTACTCTATAATTTTCCTATAGAACATGATCTCATCGATTACTCAGAAGCCAAGATAAGCGAGGTTTTTTGTTTCTTAACTTGTTTTTTCATCCAGAGTGCCCCAAGTAGTGATTTGTTGAACTTCAACTATATCAAAGAATTGTTGTATTTTGTGGGACTTTCCATTTAAAACCATATTTTAAGTGTCTTTGTGGAGTAGAGGCAGTCAAATTGGCATCTGAGTGATTTCAAAGCGTTATTATGGGAAAAATCAATTTTTTCACACTTAAACGGCAAAATCAGAGTGATAGCGTAGTCTGAGCGGAAAATGATGTATGGACGAAATGTAGAGACAAATGTGCTCTACAATTATGTCAAAGTAATCATCAAAATCGGTTTAGCGACAGTCGAGATAATTGAGGTTATGTGATATTGAAATTGGTTTTTCGACTGTGGCGCCCCTGGTGTTGGTCCCACGAAGTTCAAGTGTTCTAAAAAGTTGTAGCATTTGGTGAGATCTTTCGTTTAAGCTCTGATTTATCAAAATCGGTCACATAGAACCGGAGATATGATTTTTTGAATTTCGTGAACTTTGACCCCTCATATCTCCGGTTCTATTGAAACCACAGCGCACATACGCACCATTTTGGAAACGTCCTAGACTGGACTACAACATACTAAAATTTCATTAACTTGCACAATGCCGTTTTTGAGAAAAGTGACTTTGAATTTCGATGAATTTTGACGCTATCACAGCGCCACCTGTGGTGACTTTTTGAACTTCCATCTGAAAGTGCTCATCGAGACGAAACCAAAAAGGTAAAATTTAGGCCGCTATGTTAATTAGAACCGAAGATAGAGGCCGGTCAATGTTCGAACTTTGACCCCTTATAGCTCGGGTCAGGGGTTATGGATCGACTTAAGGTTTTTTTTGTTTGATAGGAGTAGTATACATCGAGCAAGTCGGCGCATATGACGTCACGCGCTGACGTCATCATCGAGCAAGTCGGCGTGACGTCAACCGGTGATGACGTCATATTTATGATGACGTCACGCTTAATGATGATGTCACATATTTTCTGACGTCACACCCTGGAAGCATGACGCAATATTTTGGGGTGACGTCACACCCCCACCCCCTGGGAGGCTGACGTCACGGGGCGGAAATTTGAATTTGAATTTTCCGTTAGAGTACTCGAGCGCCATCTGTGTTTGTAAATTTGAATTTTGAATGCCCGTCCGCCATTTTGAATGCCCATCCGCCATTTTGATTACTGTCTGCCATTTTTTATTTTTTGTCCGCCATTTTTATTTTTGTCCGCCATTTTTATTACCGACCGCTGCTCTTATTTTCTATGCGCGCGCCCTCTGTTATTCCTATTATTAACCATTTCCGTAATTTTTTTTCGCGACGTGAAAATGTTTTGGCCGAGACCTGGGATTGAACCGACAGATACTTAAAGTCTTAAACGTAATGTGTACCACCGCTTAGACCACTCGGCCACGGCGGCATGTTGATGGGCTCTCGCTGAATCGTGAACCGTTGCATCGTCCACAGGCTGACGTCACCCATGCATAGATATCCCATATAGACATTTCCCATGCATGCATACATTTTCATACACATACACATGCCCCGTGGGAATAATTGCGCGCGTCACTTGGCGGGGAAAAACAGTGCGAGAAACAGATCTCGGGTTTCGGGTTTCAGAGTGGCGCGTGGTAAGTTCTGGATATATGACCCGTAGTTAAGAATGCATCCTATTGCAAAAATGGCATGGAATGTGTCATATGGGGGGGCGACTATAAATTAATTGTCGTGGGAATATTTTAATTGCTGTGGGAATTTTTCTTCCCTTTGAGAGCTATTAAAGATTTCTAAATAAAGAGGATAAACGTTTTTACAGTGAAAATAAGTGCTTTTCATATAATTTCACATATGTTTTCGGGACATTAATTTACTCCACCGCACTTTTAAGGGAGATCTTCCATTGGGATGATCTTTTATCTAAGTTGAATGGAGTCTATTTTGCGCCCCTTTACTTTACTTACCCCAGATGTTCTTCGCAATTTTAGTGGTATGATCACCTCCCATGCATAGCTATGAAAAAGTATCTTCACAGGTCGAATATTTTGTAACCCCAAAAAATCAGTTTTACAGGGTTATATCCTAGCAGTGTGCGGAGAAGGGGTTGGATACTGTTAAAAGTTGCTTCAAACAGTTAGAGACTGTTTCAATTTAGAGAACTGTTGTGGCACGCGCTGTCTAATTATGGCAAGAGATTCTTAAGATCTGTTTAATTTATGTAATTTTTTTTCTGGAGAATCCTTCTTATATGTCTACCAAAAATTTTCACTTCTGTCCCTCTATTTACAATATCCGACAAATTTCGCAGTGCCTCTTTAGATCATGATGATCTATATGATCCACTGATCTCATGACTTTTCTTTGTCCATTTTTTGTGAAAAAGCATTTCCATACACTGATCTTGGATCTCGAGTATGTGATATAAGCTCGCTATACCTAAATTATTTCCTAATATTACAAATTGATGGTTGAATGTACTTACTTCCCTTTCTATGCACTTGTCGCCAGAATGACCGAAATATGATCTCCTGCATCGTTCATGAGTTTTATGGAGTGGAGTGAGGTGATTAAAAGAGGAGTGAAAAATCGTCAATGAAAGCAAATTTCATTCTTTGTATATGAATCATTTAATTTTCTTGGCCGCAAGTGAGGAAAGAATGGGAAAAGGTGTTAGGTTTCTGATAACTTTGCAAGAGAAACCCCACCCTTCCCTCCCCAATATTACATATTTTGAATTTATAATTGATGCTTTTCTTACTATTTGCAATGTGCTTTAAAGAGATCTGAAGAAATTTGCACATGAACCCTATAGCATAAAGACTTGAGAAACGGCAACAAAATAACAAATCTGAAGATGTTTTTCATATAAAATTATTTTTTCTCAAATTATACAGAATGGGGTGAGCATGTTACTGATTACTGTGGAGCTGATGAATGTACCCCTAAAATTTAGTTATGTGCGATACTGAAACATTTTACATGTTTTTCACTGATAACTTGTTCCCAAATTACGTTTATCCCTGCTAGACCCTTCTTGAAAGTAGAAAAGTGCGAAATCCTTTTCTTTTTATTAAATGATCATATTTTTAGTATATTCCCTCTGTGAACGGATCAAAAGAAAAGCTTCAAGAAGATGTTTAGTAAAAGAATGTCACAGATTTTTGCTTTAGACTGAATATGGAAATTTGGCTTGCACTCACTACATCACCACGGGACTATGTCCTCTTTAATTCTCGGGCAAAAATTTGTCCTAGTATTATTGTTATTAATATTTTATTTACACCTTTTACACCTTGCACTGAAGAACATCGAAAACTTTATTTGAGTTGCAATTTAGAAATTTCTGTGTAACCGCCACACCGCCACCGTTTGGAAAATACTTTAGGCAATCGTAAATGTTCTGTTCTGAGATATGAATCGATTTTATTTGTGAAACGTGTTAATAGGGTAATCCATAGTCTCTTAAAATTCAATTATCTGCGATATTAAATCATCTCACACCTTTTCAATGATAACTCGTTGTTAGATTGATATGTATTTCTGAGAGACTTTCTCATATAAAATAGAAGATGAAGATCTTTTCTTTTGAATAAAATCTTAGCATACTCTTCACATAAAATTAAGATGGTGGATGTTTAATAAAAATTGAAGCTATTTCTCTTTTACTCTGCTAATATTTTGCAGATTTTACACGTTGACTCAAACAAATTAAGTGTGTTTCAAATAGAATGCAAAACCTCGAAGCATATCAGAATGATAAGTCAGTTGCCTTTAGGAAAAAAGTTTCCCAAAAGTTCATTGTCTCTATGGAAAAACGCAGGGGCACGACATTTCCTATGTTTCCCATATGTTTCTAGCGCGCCGAAAAAACTTTTGGGATTATTAGCTGTTTTCTGTCAGTGTAGAATGAATTAGCAAAAAATATAAATGCAAAATAAAAGCCAACTTAATATTGAATAGGCAGCCGAAAACCTCAAATTGGCAACCTACGTTGTTTTGGAGATATCTCGTGAAATGTGTACAAAAACAGGGAAAAAATTACACTAAAATCGGTCGCATTTTTCAGAGCTAATGTCCCCCCCTAAACGTATGAAAAAATGAATTTTTTGTACCCTCCACTGTAAAAATGCTTTTTCTTCAAATAAGATAGTGAATATGTACCAGTTACTTAAGGGATGCATGGCCTTCTGTAACTCGACCTCTTGTGATACTGAATCACTTCATGGCTTTTTCATGGACTATTTTTATCATTTTGATAATCTTTTTGTGAGAAATCTTAGAAAATTAAAATTGAATGCGTCTTCTTTAAGAAAAGACTACTTTGTATGATGGCCTGAGTCAACGAACACCAAAAGAGAATTTTCAAGAGATACTCACTAAAAAAGAAAGTCACAAACCTGAGCTTTCATTCATCATTATCATTTTCAACTGCTAATCCCTATTGAGGTCGCGGGCCCATGACATCCAATTTTTCAGCCTACACTTGTTGATCCTCCGGCATTTTAGGAAAATTTTCAGGTTCAATCCCAAGGCGCTCCAAGGCAAGATTCTGAATTTGAATCAGCCACCTTGTCCTAGGTTTCCCTCGAGGTCGACGCCTCCTCACAATTGCTTGCCTAGCTTTTTTGGGGTATCTTTTGAGTTTTCATTGAGTATGGGAATTTATCTTGGCACTTTTTAGCACTACAAAACATCTTTGAACTCTATCCACTTTAATTTTTGGACAAAAATTCATCCTGGTGTAAAGAGCGGGTACCAGGATTACCTCGAAGAACAATGAAAAACACATATTGGAGCAAACCTGGTTTAAGTTCAATTTTTGAAATAGCTCCACCTGCTCTTTAGAAAAATGCTTTACATGCCGTTTTCCTAGACTTTCCTCTGAGATATTAAAAAAAAATGCATATGTAGCAGAGTGACATGTCCAAACAAATTTTATCGGATATGAAACAAAGATTTTATACACTTTGCATTTATCTTGGGAAATTTCGTTGATGTAATCAAAAGATCTTCGAAATCTCAGAGTAATACCGTTTTATAAGAATTTTATCAATTTAAAAAACTTTTTCCTGGTTGAGATTTAATGACAAGTAGAAATGTTGGTGAAAAGTGATAAGTCAAGAAAGACAAGATCATCAAGCTCCATATGTTATAAAGAAAAAGCAACAGATCAACAAATATAACCATGATACTGCTATGGATCTACGAAAGCAGGAAGAAAAACAATATTTATCGCGATCGGTTTTTCTCCAAATAGCTTTTCATTGAGTGTTGAGTTATGTGCCGTAAGCTACGGGGGTGGAATTGCTGTTGTAGAATAGAACCAAAAAGACATGGTCGGCTTTCTGCGAAAACGGATTAACTTTAAGAGAATTGTTGGAAGACAAGTTGGGAAAGACTATGCCAATATGAAACTATTGCTAAACATTCAACTTGAACATTGTGTAAAAACCAGTAATCACTATGCCGTGAAAAAAATATTTTCAGAGGTACACCGATGTATGTAAATCTTTGGGAGTACAAAGATTGAAAAATTCTTATCTCTCAACCAATAATGCATTTAACCCCTCGATAAACTATTTTCGCCTTTTTCACGAAATTCCATTTATAGCAAGGAAGTCAATAATTTGTAATGCATCAAATTTGAAGAAAATTCACATAATTTTTTTTATTTTCCCCCCTTTTATGACTTTGCCTCTTACCTGTTGTATAATTTTTTTCTTCTCGACTCTGTCATAAAATTAACTTTGCTTTCCTGACTCTTGCATAAAACGCATTTTCTTCTTTTTAAACAATTTTATTTCCTCTTAATCATGGCTGATTTTCATATGTATTGACAACTCATTAAGATATTAGCTTTGCATTCAATTCTTTCTCTATTACGAAAAGTATATTCTTGTAGTCTCAACGTATGGTTCTCGACATAGGGGGCAGCTCGTTGTTTTTGAAGCACACTCTTGACATGCAGCAACGTGCCCGCATGGAATAAAGGCGGTGTTGTATTCATTGTTGTAGCAGATTTTGCAAATTTTATTTGGTTGCTCTACAATCTCATATTCTGCTTCTTCTATACCTGAATCCAAGGTATGATCACCAAAGAATATCTCAAACAAATTGTCAAGTGTATCCTCGTCATTGATGTTGAAAAATTTTAGCATTAAATGCTTTTTCTCCAAAATACTCATTTCTTTTCCGCTTTTCACCTTTCTGAAAATTTTTTCCACCACACCCTTACGTAAAGTCTCATTGTTGGTTGCATGAATAAGCTCGATCATCTCACCAATTGACCTTTTATGTAAAATTAGCTGTACCAAATCGGACTCTGATTTGTCTTTTGCAAAAAGTTCTGCTAATTCTCTCAAGTTGTGAGTACTCATTGCGCTGTAGATTTCTTCTGATTGATTGATTTTCCAAGATGCCCCGTGTTAAATAATTGCAAAATATTATGCCAAACATTTTTTATTGAGAAAAAAGAGGGAGGGGATACAGGAAACTTTTGTGGATGCAAATCCTGCCACTGATTGTGTGAACACGCAAAAAAAATTGGTACTTTTAATTAATTCTATGGCATTTCACACAGAAAAGTGTATATCGCTATTAGAATCTCGCTGGATTTCTCGTATATTGCAACATTTGCTCCTCATGATCTCTTTCTGAATCAGCCAGATTTTATTAATTGTATCGAGGCCTAAAATTAAGTTTGTCTTGCCCAAAAATGGGCCACGTCAGTGGCAAGCGGTATTCGCATGTTCTTTCGACACTCAATTTAAGCTTCGTGGTGGAAGGATCAGTCAGTCCCTGGGGACTCCCCAAGAGCACCGATTTAGTACTGATTATAACCCTAAAAACGCATGGAGGTTCCTTTCTTGCTCCCCAATCAACCAGATATTCCATAAAGCTATAGGTCTTTCTCCTATGCTTTAAAATATAGTAATAATTTATCGTCAGTTAATATTTTCATTTATGTTTGATTTGATCTACAATTTTCTTGCTAGATTCCTCTGCTTCACTCCTCTGGATTTCGCACAACTTTTAGATGCTGTGATATAATTCATTTAAGATTTCTTCAGTATTAGATTTTGCCTAAATTTTCCCAAATCTTTTCAAGTTCCTCTTTTATGGGGCTTTGATCGCAGTGATTTCTCAAATCAGGCAAAACAGTTAATGTCAAAAATAATTCTTAGTTTTAAAGTGTTCAATCAAGAAGGTGCCTTTTGCTTCATGGCACACTTATGTACGATGGCCAAATATACCTTTTGTATGGTTTATTTTTTGGCCTTAGCATAGTAGTGAAGGACTTTTGAACCTTTGGCACAATTACCGATTGACTTTTGCGAATGGAAAATACAAATTTTGCTATAGCCAAGAAACAACAATGCAAAATATTTTACTATCTACATAGATTTATTCGAAATTTTGTTCTGTGATCAGCTATGCTCCTTGACTGCTCCACGAAGGAGAAAATAATCCGTGTGATCCTCAGATCTTGCCCATATCTATCCCCATGAATTACGAATAACCGTCGCAATTATCATAAATTTGGTATCAATAGTTACATTTACTTTTCCCAATGGGATGATCTGCTGCAAGAAAATACTTGTACTTTTCTATAAATTCACTATTACTTTCATATCAGTTGAGAACAAGTTAGACATTTTGATGGTTAAGGAGATTTATCTGCCGTAAAGGAAAACTCCGAATAATTATTTAAATCAGTAAGTAAACCTTATAGAAGAGTATAACGCCACACGTATGGAGATGTATGACGTCATATTTCTGATTACGTAACATTTGTAATATACGTTCCAATGACCCCCACCCCCCTCCTTACCCCTTACCACCCCCCTTACGCAGAAAATAATGACGTCACATTTAACTTTTGCATTAAAATTTACAGATTACACTGATTTTTTTACATTATTTTCCCTCTTGACTTGATTTTTTTTTACAAATTTTCAATCACTTTTGAATGTTTTACTTGAAACTCAATTGCATTGCATTACACAGTTTCCAAACTGTATGGAAAAGTTCTGGATGCTCAAAAGCGATTGAAAATTTGTAAAAAAAAAATCAAGTCAAGAGGGAAAATAATGTAAAAAAATCAGTGTAATCTGTAAATTTTAATGCAAAAGTTAAATGTGACGTCATCATTTTCTGCGTAAGGGGGGTGGTAAGGGGTAAGGAGGGGGGGTGGGGGTCATTGGAACGTATATTACAAATGTTACGTAATCAGAAATATGACGTCATACATCTCCATACGTGTGGCGTTATACTCTTCTATAAGGTTTACTTACTGATTTAAATAATTATTCGGAGTTTTCCTTTACGGCAGATAAATCTCCTTAACCATCAAAATGTCTAACTTGTTCTCAACTGATATGAAAGTAATAGTGAATTTATAGAAATGTACAAGTATTTTCTTGCAGCAGATCATCCCATTGGGAAAAGTAAATGTAACTATTGATACCAAATTTATGATAATTGCGACGGTTATTCGTAATCCATGGGGATAGATATGGGCAAGATC
>NW_026604481.1:0-32082 GCF_024763615.1 Phlebotomus papatasi
AAGAATACCATCAGTCATGTACTTAATCACAGTACTCTCCGAAGTACAATCTTCGAATCTAATAGCATATCCCACTTCTTCACCTAAAAGTTAAAAAAAAAAAAGAATAAGACACAGATCATTTAAGTTAAAACAGAATAATTTTAATTGGATCTGCTAGACCACTATTTGAATTTCCTTCAGAGAAATTATTTAAAATAAATTAAAGTGGTAATATTAAGCAAAAAGGATCAACAAAAAGGGATGCCAACGGCACGCGGTGTTCCCAAGCGGTCCCCCATCCAAGTACTAACCGCGCCCGATGCTGCTTAACTTCGGTGATCGGACGAGAACCGGTGTATTCAGCATGGTATGGTCGTTGGCGAGAGACTTCAAAGTTCATTTTGAGTCCATGGCAAAGCTCTTCATGCCATTTCCCTTGCAAATTTAAGAAATGTTGCAGAAAATGAGAAGTTGGTGATCTGCTGCAGAAATTATTTAAAATAAAAATGTAATTTAATCAGAAGTTGGTGGATCTGCTAGTTCACTATTTCAATTTCCTTCAGAGAAATTATTTAAAATAAATTCAAGTGGTAATATTAAGCAAAAAGGATCAACAAAAAGGGATGCCAACGGCACGCGGTGTTCCCAAGCGGTCCCCCATCCAAGTACTAACCGCGCCCGATGCTGCTTAACTTCGGTGATCGGACGAGAACCGGTGTATTCAGCATGGTATGGTCGTTGGCGAGAGACTTCAAAGTTCATTTTGAGTCCATGGCAAAGCTCTTCATGCCTTTTCCCTTGCAAATTTAAGAAATGTTGCAGAAAATGTAATTTAATCAGAAGTTGGTGGATCTGCTAGTTCACTATTTCAATTTCCTTCAGAGAAATTATTTAAAATAAATTCAAGTGGTAATATTAAGCAGATCACTATTTCAATTTCCTTCAGAGAAATTATTTAAAATAAATTAAAGTGGTAATATTAAGCAAAAAGGATCAACAAAAAGGGATGCCAACGGCACGCGGTGTTCCCAAGCGGTCCCCCATCCAAGTACTAACCGCGCCCGATGCTGCTTAACTTCGGTGATCGGACGAGAACCGGTGTATTCAGCATGGTATGGTCGTTGGCGAGAGACTTCAAAGTTCATTTTGAGTCCATGGCAAAGCTCTTCATGCCTTTTCCCTTGCAAATTTAAGAAATGTTGCAGAAAATGTAATTTAATTAGAAGTTGGTGGATCTGCTAGTTCATTATTTCAATTTCCTTCAGAGAAATTATTTAAAATAAATTCAAGTGGTAATATTAAGCAAAAAGGTTGGTGGATCTGCTAGATCACTATTTCAATTTCCTTCAGAGAAATTATTTAAAATAAATTAAAGTGGTAATATTAAGCAAAAAGGATCAACAAAAAGGGATGCCAACGGCACGCGGTGTTCCCAAGCGGTCCCCCATCCAAGTACTAACCGCGCCCGATGCTGCTTAACTTCGGTGATCGGACGAGAACCGGTGTATTCAGCATGGTATGGTCGTTGGCGAGAGACTTCAAAGTTCATTTTGAGTCCATGGCAAAGCTCTTCATGCCATTTCCCTTGCAAATTTAAGAAATGTTGCAGAAAATGTAATTTAATTAGAAGTTGGTGGATCTGCTAAACCACTATTTCAATTTCCTTCAGAGAAATTATTTAAAATAAATTAAAGTGGTAATATTAAGCAAAAAGGATCAAAGATCGTTGGCGAGAGACTTCAAAGTTCATATTGAATCCATGGCAAAGCCCTTCATGCCTTTTGCCTTTAAGAAATTTTGCAGAAAATGTAATTTAATTAGAAGTTGGTGGATCTGCTAGATCACAATTTCAATTTCCTTCAGAGAAATTATTTAAAATAAATTCAAGTGGTAATATTAAGCAAAAAGGATCAACAAAAAGGGATGCCAACGGCACGCGGTGTTCCCAAGCGGTCCCCCATCCAAGTACTAACCGCGCCCGATGCTGCTTAACTTCGGTGATCGGACGAGAACCGGTGTATTCAGCATGGTATGGTCGTTGGCGAGAGACTTCAAAGTTCATTTTGAGTCCATGGCAAAGCTCTTCATGTCTTTTCCCTTGCAAATTTAAGAAATGTTGCAGAAAATGTAATTTAATTAGAAGTTGGTGGATCTGCTAAACCACTATTTCAATTTCCTTCAGAGAAATTATTTAAAATAAATTAAAGTGGTAATATTAAGCAAAAAGGATCAAAGATCGTTGGCGAGAGACTTCAAAGTTCATATTGAATCCATGGCAAAGCCCTTCATGCCTTTTGCCTTTAAGAAATTTTGCAGAAAATGTAATTTAATTAGAAGTTGGTGGATCTGCTAGATCACTATTTCAATTTCCTTCAGAGAAATTATTTAAAATAAATTAAAGTGGTAATATTAAGCAAAAAGGATCAACAAAAAGGGATGCCAACGGCACGCGGTGTTCCCAAGCGGTCCCCCATCCAAGTACTAACCGCGCCCGATGCTGCTTAACTTCGGTGATCGGACGAGAACCGGTGTATTCAGCATGGTATGGTCGTTGGCGAGAGACTTCAAAGTTCATTTTGAGTCCATGGCAAAGCTCTTCATGCCATTTCCCTTGCAAATTTAAGAAATGTTGCAGAAAATGTAATTTAATCAGAAGTTGGTGGATCTGCTAGTTCACTATTTCAATTTCCTTCAGAGAAATTATTTAAAATAAATTCAAGTGGTAATATTAAGCAAAAAGGATCAAAGATCGTTGGCGAGAGACTTCAAAGTTCATATTGAATCCATGGCAAAGCCCTTCATGCCTTTTGCCTTTAAGAAATTTTGCAGAAAATGTAATTTAATCAGAAGTTGGTGGATCTGCTAGATCACAATTTCAATTTCCTTCAGAGAAATTATTTAAAATAAATTCAAGTGGTAATATTAAGCAAAAAGGATCAACAAAAAGGGATGCCAACGGCACGCGGTGTTCCCAAGCGGTCCCCCATCCAAGTACTAACCGCGCCCGATGCTGCTTAACTTCGGTGATCGGACGAGAACCGGTGTATTCAGCATGGTATGGTCGTTGGCGAGAGACTTCAAAGTTCATTTTGAGTCCATGGCAAAGCTCTTCATGTCTTTTCCCTTGCAAATTTAAGAAATGTTGCAGAAAATGTAATTTAATTAGAAGTTGGTGGATCTGCTAAACCACTATTTCAATTTCCTTCAGAGAAATTATTTAAAATAAATTAAAGTGGTAATATTAAGCAAAAAGGATCAAAGATCGTTGGCGAGAGACTTCAAAGTTCATATTGAATCCATGGCAAAGCCCTTCATGCCTTTTGCCTTTAAGAAATTTTGCAGAAAATGTAATTTAATTAGAAGTTGGTGGATCTGCTAGATCACAATTTCAATTTCCTTCAGAGAAATTATTTAAAATAAATTAAAGTGGTAATATTAAGCAAAAAGGATCAAAGATCGTTGGCGAGAGACTTCAAAGTTCATATTGAATCCATGGCAAAGCCCTTCATGCCTTTTGCCTTTAAGAAATTTTGCAGAAAATGTAATTTAATTAGAAGTTGGTGGATCTGCTAGATCACTATTTCAATTTCCCTCAGAGAAATTATTTAAAATAAATTCAAGTGGTAATATTAAGCAAAAAGGATCAAAGATCGTTGGCGAGAGACTTCAAAGTTCATATTGAATCCATGGCAAAGCCCTTCATGCCTTTTGCCTTTAAGAAATTTTGCAGAAAATGTAATTTAATTAGAAGTTGGTGGATCTGCTAGATCACTATTTCAATTTCCCTCAGAGAAATTATTTAAAATAAATTCAAGTGGTAATATTAAGCAAAAAGGATCAAAGATCGTTGGCGAGAGACTTCAAAGTTCATATTGAATCCATGGCAAAGCCCTTCATGCCTTTTGCCTTTAAGAAATTTTGCAGAAAATGTAATTTAATCAGAAGTTGGTGGATCTGCTAGATCACAATTTCAATTTCCTTCAGAGAAATTATTTAAAATAAATTCAAGTGGTAATATTAAGCAAAAAGGATCAAAGATCGTTGGCGAGAGACTTCAAAGTTCATATTGAATCCATGGCAAAGCCCTTCATGCCTTTTGCCTTTAAGAAATTTTGCAGAAAATGTAATTTAATTAGAAGTTGGTGGATCTGCTAGATCACAATTTCAATTTCCTTCAGAGAAATTATTTAAAATAAATTAAAGTGGTAATATTAAGCAAAAAGGATCAAAGATCGTTGGCGAGAGACTTCAAAGTTCATATTGAATCCATGGCAAAGCCCTTCATGCCTTTTGCCTTTAAGAAATTTTGCAGAAAATGTAATTTAATTAGAAGTTGGTGGATCTGCTAGATCACTATTTCAATTTCCCTCAGAGAAATTATTTAAAATAAATTCAAGTGGTAATATTAAGCAAAAAGGATCAAAGATCGTTGGCGAGAGACTTCAAAGTTCATATTGAATCCATGGCAAAGCCCTTCATGCCTTTTGCCTTTAAGAAATTTTGCAGAAAATGTAATTTAATTAGAAGTTGGTGGATCTGCTAGATCACAATTTCAATTTCCTTCAGAGAAATTATTTAAAATAAATTAAAGTGGTAATATTAAGCAAAAAGGATCAAAGATCGTTGGCGAGAGACTTCAAAGTTCATATTGAATCCATGGCAAAGCCCTTCATGCCTTTTGCCTTTAAGAAATTTTGCAGAAAATGTAATTTAATTAGAAGTTGGTGGATCTGCTAGATCACTATTTCAATTTCCTTCAGAGAAATTATTTAAAATAAATTAAAGTGGTAATATTAAGCAAAAAGGATCAACAAAAAGGGATGCCAACGGCACGCGGTGTTCCCAAGCGGTCCCCCATCCAAGTACTAACCGCGCCCGATGCTGCTTAACTTCGGTGATCGGACGAGAACCGGTGTATTCAGCATGGTATGGTCGTTGGCGAGAGACTTCAAAGTTCATTTTGAGTCCATGGCAAAGCTCTTCATGTCTTTTCCCTTGCAAATTTAAGAAATGTTGCAGAAAATGTAATTTAATCAGAAGTTGGTGGATCTGCTAGTTCACTATTTCAATTTCCTTCAGAGAAATTATTTAAAATAAATTAAAGTGGTAATATTAAGCAAAAAGGATCAAAGATCGTTGGCGAGAGACTTCAAAGTTCATATTGAATCCATGGCAAAGCCCTTCATGCCTTTTGCCTTTAAGAAATTTTGCAGAAAATGTAATTTAATTAGAAGTTGGTGGATCTGCTAGATCACAATTTCAATTTCCTTCAGAGAAATTATTTAAAATAAATTCAAGTGGTAATATTAAGCAAAAAGGATCAACAAAAAGGGATGCCAACGGCACGCGGTGTTCCCAAGCGGTCCCCCATCCAAGTACTAACCGCGCCCGATGCTGCTTAACTTCGGTGATCGGACGAGAACCGGTGTATTCAGCATGGTATGGTCGTTGGCGAGAGACTTCAAAGTTCATTTTGAGTCCATGGCAAAGCTATTCATGCCATTTCCCTTGCAAATTTAAGAAATGTTGCAGAAAATGTAATTTAATCAGAAGTTGGTGGATCTGCTAGTTCACTATTTCAATTTCCTTCAGAGAAATTATTTAAAATAAATTCAAGTGGTAATATTAAGCAAAAAGGATCAAAGATCGTTGGCGAGAGACTTCAAAGTTCATATTGAATCCATGGCAAAGTTCTTCATGCCATTTCCCTTGCAAATTTAAGAAATGTTGCAGAAAATGTAATTTAATCAGAAGTTGGTGGATCTGCTAGTTCACTATTTCAATTTCCTTCAGAGAAATTATTTAAAATAAATTCAAGTGGTAATATTAAGCAAAAAGGATCAACAAAAAGGGATGCCAACGGCACGCGGTGTTCCCAAGCGGTCCCCCATCCAAGTACTAACCGCGCCCGATGCTGCTTAACTTCGGTGATCGGACGAGAACCGGTGTATTCAGCATGGTATGGTCGTTGGCGAGAGACTTCAAAGTTCATTTTGAGTCCATGGCAAAGCTCTTCATGCCATTTCCTTTGCAAATTTAAGAAATGTTGCAGAAAATGTAATTTAATCAGAAGTTGGTGGATCTGCTAAACCACTATTTCAATTTCCTTCAGAGAAATTATTTAAAATAAATTCAAGTGGTAATATTAAGCAAAAAGGATCAAAGATCGTTGGCGAGAGACTTCAAAGTTCATATTGAATCCATGGCAAAGCCCTTCATGCCTTTTGCCTTTAAGAAATTTTGCAGAAAATGTAATTTAATTAGAAGTTGGTGGATCTGCTAGATCACTATTTCAATTTCCTTCAGAGAAATTATTTAAAATAAATTAAAGTGGTAATATTAAGCAAAAAGGATCAACAAAAAGGGATGCCAACGGCACGCGGTGTTCCCAAGCGGTCCCCCATCCAAGTACTAACCGCGCCCGATGCTGCTTAACTTCGGTGATCGGACGAGAACCGGTGTATTCAGCATGGTATGGTCGTTGGCGAGAGACTTCAAAGTTCATTTTGAGTCCATGGCAAAGCTCTTCATGTCTTTTCCCTTGCAAATTTAAGAAATGTTGCAGAAAATGTAATTTAATTAGAAGTTGGTGGATCTGCTAAACCACTATTTCAATTTCCTTCAGAGAAATTATTTAAAATAAATTCAAGTGGTAATATTAAGCAAAAAGGATCAAAGATCGTTGGCGAGAGACTTCAAAGTTCATATTGAATCCATGGCAAAGCCCTTCATGCCTTTTGCCTTTAAGAAATTTTGCAGAAAATGTAATTTAATTAGAAGTTGGTGGATCTGTTGGATCACAATTTCAATTTCCTTCAGAGAAATTATTTAAAATAAATTAAAGTGGTAATATTAAGCAAAAAGGATCAACAAAAAGGGATGCCAACGGCACGCGGTGTTCCCAAGCGGTCCCCCATCCAAGTACTAACCGCGCCCGATGCTGCTTAACTTCGGTGATCGGACGAGAACCGGTGTATTCAGCATGGTATGGTCGTTGGCGAGAGACTTCAAAGTTCATTTTGAGTCCATGGCAAAGCTCTTCATGTCTTTTCCCTTGCAAATTTAAGAAATGTTGCAGAAAATGTAATTTAATCAGAAGTTGGTGGATCTGCTAGTTCACTATTTCAATTTCCTTCAGAGAAATTATTTAAAATAAATTCAAGTGGTAATATTAAGCAAAAAGGATCAAAGATCGTTGGCGAGAGACTTCAAAGTTCATATTGAATCCATGGCAAAGCCCTTCATGCCTTTTGCCTTTAAGAAATTTTGCAGAAAATGTAATTTAATTAGAAGTTGGTGGATCTGCTAGATCACAATTTCAATTTCCTTCAGAGAAATTATTTAAAATAAATTCAAGTGGTAATATTAAGCAAAAAGGATCAACAAAAAGGGATGCCAACGGCACGCGGTGTTCCCAAGCGGTCCCCCATCCAAGTACTAACCGCGCCCGATGCTGCTTAACTTCGGTGATCGGACGAGAACCGGTGTATTCAGCATGGTATGGTCGTTGGCGAGAGACTTCAAAGTTCATTTTGAGTCCATGGCAAAGCTCTTCATGCCATTTCCCTTGCAAATTTAAGAAATGTTGCAGAAAATGTAATTTAATCAGAAGTTGGTGGATCTGCTAGTTCACTATTTCAATTTCCTTCAGAGAAATTATTTAAAATAAATTCAAGTGGTAATATTAAGCAAAAAGGATCAAAGATCGTTGGCGAGAGACTTCAAAGTTCATATTGAATCCATGGCAAAGCCCTTCATGCCTTTTGCCTTTAAGAAATTTTGCAGAAAATGTAATTTAATCAGAAGTTGGTGGATCTGCTAGATCACAATTTCAATTTCCTTCAGAGAAATTATTTAAAATAAATTCAAGTGGTAATATTAAGCAAAAAGGATCAACAAAAAGGGATGCCAACGGCACGCGGTGTTCCCAAGCGGTCCCCCATCCAAGTACTAACCGCGCCCGATGCTGCTTAACTTCGGTGATCGGACGAGAACCGGTGTATTCAGCATGGTATGGTCGTTGGCGAGAGACTTCAAAGTTCATTTTGAGTCCATGGCAAAGCTCTTCATGTCTTTTCCCTTGCAAATTTAAGAAATGTTGCAGAAAATGTAATTTAATTAGAAGTTGGTGGATCTGCTAAACCACTATTTCAATTTCCTTCAGAGAAATTATTTAAAATAAATTAAAGTGGTAATATTAAGCAAAAAGGATCAAAGATCGTTGGCGAGAGACTTCAAAGTTCATATTGAATCCATGGCAAAGCCCTTCATGCCTTTTGCCTTTAAGAAATTTTGCAGAAAATGTAATTTAATTAGAAGTTGGTGGATCTGCTAGATCACTATTTCAATTTCCCTCAGAGAAATTATTTAAAATAAATTCAAGTGGTAATATTAAGCAAAAAGGATCAAAGATCGTTGGCGAGAGACTTCAAAGTTCATATTGAATCCATGGCAAAGCCCTTCATGCCTTTTGCCTTTAAGAAATTTTGCAGAAAATGTAATTTAATTAGAAGTTGGTGGATCTGCTAGATCACAATTTCAATTTCCTTCAGAGAAATTATTTAAAATAAATTAAAGTGGTAATATTAAGCAAAAAGGATCAAAGATCGTTGGCGAGAGACTTCAAAGTTCATATTGAATCCATGGCAAAGCCCTTCATGCCTTTTGCCTTTAAGAAATTTTGCAGAAAATGTAATTTAATTAGAAGTTGGTGGATCTGCTAGATCACTATTTCAATTTCCTTCAGAGAAATTATTTAAAATAAATTAAAGTGGTAATATTAAGCAAAAAGGATCAACAAAAAGGGATGCCAACGGCACGCGGTGTTCCCAAGCGGTCCCCCATCCAAGTACTAACCGCGCCCGATGCTGCTTAACTTCGGTGATCGGACGAGAACCGGTGTATTCAGCATGGTATGGTCGTTGGCGAGAGACTTCAAAGTTCATTTTGAGTCCATGGCAAAGCTCTTCATGTCTTTTCCCTTGCAAATTTAAGAAATGTTGCAGAAAATGTAATTTAATTAGAAGTTGGTGGATCTGCTAAACCACTATTTCAATTTCCTTCAGAGAAATTATTTAAAATAAATTCAAGTGGTAATATTAAGCAAAAAGGATCAAAGATCGTTGGCGAGAGACTTCAAAGTTCATATTGAATCCATGGCAAAGCCCTTCATGCCTTTTGCCTTTAAGAAATTTTGCAGAAAATGTAATTTAATTAGAAGTTGGTGGATCTGCTAGATCACAATTTCAATTTCCTTCAGAGAAATTATTTAAAATAAATTCAAGTGGTAATATTAAGCAAAAAGGATCAACAAAAAGGGATGCCAACGGCACGCGGTGTTCCCAAGCGGTCCCCCATCCAAGTACTAACCGCGCCCGATGCTGCTTAACTTCGGTGATCGGACGAGAACCGGTGTATTCAGCATGGTATGGTCGTTGGCGAGAGACTTCAAAGTTCATTTTGAGTCCATGGCAAAGCTCTTCATGCCATTTCCCTTGCAAATTTAAGAAATGTTGCAGAAAATGTAATTTAATCAGAAGTTGGTGGATCTGCTAGTTCACTATTTCAATTTCCTTCAGAGAAATTATTTAAAATAAATTCAAGTGGTAATATTAAGCAAAAAGGATCAACAAAAAGGGATGCCAACGGCACGCGGTGTTCCCAAGCGGTCCCCCATCCAAGTACTAACCGCGCCCGATGCTGCTTAACTTCGGTGATCGGACGAGAACCGGTGTATTCAGCATGGTATGGTCGTTGGCGAGAGACTTCAAAGTTCATTTTGAGTCCATGGCAAAGCTCTTCATGCCATTTCCTTTGCAAATTTAAGAAATGTTGCAGAAAATGTAATTTAATCAGAAGTTGGTGGATCTGCTAAACCACTATTTCAATTTCCTTCAGAGAAATTATTTAAAATAAATTCAAGTGGTAATATTAAGCAAAAAGGATCAAAGATCGTTGGCGAGAGACTTCAAAGTTCATATTGAATCCATGGCAAAGCCCTTCATGCCTTTTGCCTTTAAGAAATTTTGCAGAAAATGTAATTTAATTAGAAGTTGGTGGATCTGCTAGATCACAATTTCAATTTCCTTCAGAGAAATTATTTAAAATAAATTCAAGTGGTAATATTAAGCAAAAAGGATCAACAAAAAGGGATGCCAACGGCACGCGGTGTTCCCAAGCGGTCCCCCATCCAAGTACTAACCGCGCCCGATGCTGCTTAACTTCGGTGATCGGACGAGAACCGGTGTATTCAGCATGGTATGGTCGTTGGCGAGAGACTTCAAAGTTCATTTTGAGTCCATGGCAAAGCTCTTCATGCCATTTCCCTTGCAAATTTAAGAAATGTTGCAGAAAATGTAATTTAATCAGAAGTTGGTGGATATGCTAAACCACTATTTCAATTTCCTTCAGAGAAATTATTTAAAATAAATTCAAGTGGTAATATTAAGCAAAAAGGATCAAAGATCGTTGGCGAGAGACTTCAAAGTTCATATTGAATCCATGGCAAAGCCCTTCATGCCTTTTGCCTTTAAGAAATTTTGCAGAAAATGTAATTTAATTAGAAGTTGGTGGATCTGTTGGATCACAATTTCAATTTCCTTCAGAGAAATTATTTAAAATAAATTCAAGTGGTAATATTAAGCAAAAAGGATCAACAAAAAGGGATGCCAACGGCACGCGGTGTTCCCAAGCGGTCCCCCATCCAAGTACTAACCGCGCCCGATGCTGCTTAACTTCGGTGATCGGACGAGAACCGGTGTATTCAGCATGGTATGGTCGTTGGCGAGAGACTTCAAAGTTCATTTTGAGTCCATGGCAAAGCTCTTCATGCCATTTCCCTTGCAAATTTAAGAAATGTTGCAGAAAATGTAATTTAATCAGAAGTTGGTGGATATGCTAAACCACTATTTCAATTTCCTTCAGAGAAATTATTTAAAATAAATTCAAGTGGTAATATTAAGCAAAAAGGATCAAAGATCGTTGGCGAGAGACTTCAAAGTTCATATTGAATCCATGGCAAAGCCCTTCATGCCTTTTGCCTTTAAGAAATTTTGCAGAAAATGTAATTTAATCAGAAGTTGGTGGATCTGCTAGATCACAATTTCAATTTCCTTCAGAGAAATTATTTAAAATAAATTCAAGTGGTAATATTAAGCAAAAAGGATCAACAAAAAGGGATGCCAACGGCACGCGGTGTTCCCAAGCGGTCCCCCATCCAAGTACTAACCGCGCCCGATGCTGCTTAACTTCGGTGATCGGACGAGAACCGGTGTATTCAGCATGGTATGGTCGTTGGCGAGAGACTTCAAAGTTCATTTTGAGTCCATGGCAAAGCTCTTCATGCCATTTCCCTTGCAAATTTAAGAAATGTTGCAGAAAATGTAATTTAATCAGAAGTTGGTGGATCTGCTAGTTCACTATTTCAATTTCCTTCAGAGAAATTATTTAAAATAAATTCAAGTGGTAATATTAAGCAAAAAGGATCAAAGATCGTTGGCGAGAGACTTCAAAGTTCATATTGAATCCATGGCAAAGCCCTTCATGCCTTTTGCCTTTAAGAAATTTTGCAGAAAATGTAATTTAATTAGAAGTTGGTGGATCTGCTAGATCACAATTTCAATTTCCTTCAGAGAAATTATTTAAAATAAATTAAAGTGGTAATATTAAGCAAAAAGGATCAAAGATCGTTGGCGAGAGACTTCAAAGTTCATATTGAATCCATGGCAAAGCCCTTCATGCCTTTTGCCTTTAAGAAATTTTGCAGAAAATGTAATTTAATTAGAAGTTGGTGGATCTGCTAGATCACAATTTCAATTTCCTTCAGAGAAATTATTTAAAATAAATTCAAGTGGTAATATTAAGCAAAAAGGATCAACAAAAAGGGATGCCAACGGCACGCGGTGTTCCCAAGCGGTCCCCCATCCAAGTACTAACCGCGCCCGATGCTGCTTAACTTCGGTGATCGGACGAGAACCGGTGTATTCAGCATGGTATGGTCGTTGGCGAGAGACTTCAAAGTTCATTTTGAGTCCATGGCAAAGCTCTTCATGTCTTTTCCCTTGCAAATTTAAGAAATGTTGCAGAAAATGTAATTTAATTAGAAGTTGGTGGATCTGCTAAACCACTATTTCAATTTCCTTCAGAGAAATTATTTAAAATAAATTAAAGTGGTAATATTAAGCAAAAAGGATCAAAGATCGTTGGCGAGAGACTTCAAAGTTCATATTGAATCCATGGCAAAGCCCTTCATGCCTTTTGCCTTTAAGAAATTTTGCAGAAAATGTAATTTAATTAGAAGTTGGTGGATCTGCTAGATCACTATTTCAATTTCCCTCAGAGAAATTATTTAAAATAAATTCAAGTGGTAATATTAAGCAAAAAGGATCAAAGATCGTTGGCGAGAGACTTCAAAGTTCATATTGAATCCATGGCAAAGCCCTTCATGCCTTTTGCCTTTAAGAAATTTTGCAGAAAATGTAATTTAATTAGAAGTTGGTGGATCTGCTAGATCACAATTTCAATTTCCTTCAGAGAAATTATTTAAAATAAATTAAAGTGGTAATATTAAGCAAAAAGGATCAAAGATCGTTGGCGAGAGACTTCAAAGTTCATATTGAATCCATGGCAAAGCCCTTCATGCCTTTTGCCTTTAAGAAATTTTGCAGAAAATGTAATTTAATTAGAAGTTGGTGGATCTGCTAGATCACTATTTCAATTTCCTTCAGAGAAATTATTTAAAATAAATTAAAGTGGTAATATTAAGCAAAAAGGATCAACAAAAAGGGATGCCAACGGCACGCGGTGTTCCCAAGCGGTCCCCCATCCAAGTACTAACCGCGCCCGATGCTGCTTAACTTCGGTGATCGGACGAGAACCGGTGTATTCAGCATGGTATGGTCGTTGGCGAGAGACTTCAAAGTTCATTTTGAGTCCATGGCAAAGCTCTTCATGTCTTTTCCCTTGCAAATTTAAGAAATGTTGCAGAAAATGTAATTTAATTAGAAGTTGGTGGATCTGCTAAACCACTATTTCAATTTCCTTCAGAGAAATTATTTAAAATAAATTAAAGTGGTAATATTAAGCAAAAAGGATCAAAGATCGTTGGCGAGAGACTTCAAAGTTCATATTGAATCCATGGCAAAGCCCTTCATGCCTTTTGCCTTTAAGAAATTTTGCAGAAAATGTAATTTAATTAGAAGTTGGTGGATCTGCTAGATCACAATTTCAATTTCCTTCAGAGAAATTATTTAAAATAAATTCAAGTGGTAATATTAAGCAAAAAGGATCAACAAAAAGGGATGCCAACGGCACGCGGTGTTCCCAAGCGGTCCCCCATCCAAGTACTAACCGCGCCCGATGCTGCTTAACTTCGGTGATCGGACGAGAACCGGTGTATTCAGCATGGTATGGTCGTTGGCGAGAGACTTCAAAGTTCATTTTGAGTCCATGGCAAAGCTCTTCATGCCATTTCCCTTGCAAATTTAAGAAATGTTGCAGAAAATGTAATTTAATCAGAAGTTGGTGGATCTGCTAGTTCACTATTTCAATTTCCTTCAGAGAAATTATTTAAAATAAATTCAAGTGGTAATATTAAGCAAAAAGGATCAAAGATCGTTGGCGAGAGACTTCAAAGTTCATATTGAATCCATGGCAAAGCCCTTCATGCCTTTTGCCTTTAAGAAATTTTGCAGAAAATGTAATTTAATTAGAAGTTGGTGGATCTGCTAGATCACAATTTCAATTTCCTTCAGAGAAATTATTTAAAATAAATTCAAGTGGTAATATTAAGCAAAAAGGATCAACAAAAAGGGATGCCAACGGCACGCGGTGTTCCCAAGCGGTCCCCCATCCAAGTACTAACCGCGCCCGATGCTGCTTAACTTCGGTGATCGGACGAGAACCGGTGTATTCAGCATGGTATGGTCGTTGGCGAGAGACTTCAAAGTTCATTTTGAGTCCATGGCAAAGCTCTTCATGCCATTTCCCTTGCAAATTTAAGAAATGTTGCAGAAAATGTAATTTAATCAGAAGTTGGTGGATCTGCTAGTTCACTATTTCAATTTCCTTCAGAGAAATTATTTAAAATAAATTCAAGTGGTAATATTAAGCAAAAAGGATCAACAAAAAGGGATGCCAACGGCACGCGGTGTTCCCAAGCGGTCCCCCATCCAAGTACTAACCGCGCCCGATGCTGCTTAACTTCGGTGATCGGACGAGAACCGGTGTATTCAGCATGGTATGGTCGTTGGCGAGAGACTTCAAAGTTCATTTTGAGTCCATGGCAAAGCTCTTCATGCCATTTCCTTTGCAAATTTAAGAAATGTTGCAGAAAATGTAATTTAATCAGAAGTTGGTGGATCTGCTAAACCACTATTTCAATTTCCTTCAGAGAAATTATTTAAAATAAATTCAAGTGGTAATATTAAGCAAAAAGGATCAAAGATCGTTGGCGAGAGACTTCAAAGTTCATATTGAATCCATGGCAAAGCCCTTCATGCCTTTTGCCTTTAAGAAATTTTGCAGAAAATGTAATTTAATTAGAAGTTGGTGGATCTGCTAGATCACAATTTCAATTTCCTTCAGAGAAATTATTTAAAATAAATTCAAGTGGTAATATTAAGCAAAAAGGATCAACAAAAAGGGATGCCAACGGCACGCGGTGTTCCCAAGCGGTCCCCCATCCAAGTACTAACCGCGCCCGATGCTGCTTAACTTCGGTGATCGGACGAGAACCGGTGTATTCAGCATGGTATGGTCGTTGGCGAGAGACTTCAAAGTTCATTTTGAGTCCATGGCAAAGCTCTTCATGTCTTTTCCCTTGCAAATTTAAGAAATGTTGCAGAAAATGTAATTTAATCAGAAGTTGGTGGATCTGCTAGTTCACTATTTCAATTTCCTTCAGAGAAATTATTTAAAATAAATTCAAGTGGTAATATTAAGCAAAAAGGATCAACAAAAAGGGATGCCAACGGCACGCGGTGTTCCCAAGCGGTCCCCCATCCAAGTACTAACCGCGCCCGATGCTGCTTAACTTCGGTGATCGGACGAGAACCGGTGTATTCAGCATGGTATGGTCGTTGGCGAGAGACTTCAAAGTTCATTTTGAGTCCATGGCAAAGCTCTTCATGCCATTTCCCTTGCAAATTTAAGAAATGTTGCAGAAAATGTAATTTAATCAGAAGTTGGTGGATCTGCTAAACCACTATTTCAATTTCCTTCAGAGAAATTATTTAAAATAAATTCAAGTGGTAATATTAAGCAAAAAGGATCAAAGATCGTTGGCGAGAGACTTCAAAGTTCATATTGAATCCATGGCAAAGCCCTTCATGCCTTTTGCCTTTAAGAAATTTTGCAGAAAATGTAATTTAATTAGAAGTTGGTGGATCTGCTAGATCACAATTTCAATTTCCTTCAGAGAAATTATTTAAAATAAATTCAAGTGGTAATATTAAGCAAAAAGGATCAACAAAAAGGGATGCCAACGGCACGCGGTGTTCCCAAGCGGTCCCCCATCCAAGTACTAACCGCGCCCGATGCTGCTTAACTTCGGTGATCGGACGAGAACCGGTGTATTCAGCATGGTATGGTCGTTGGCGAGAGACTTCAAAGTTCATTTTGAGTCCATGGCAAAGCTCTTCATGCCATTTCCCTTGCAAATTTAAGAAATGTTGCAGAAAATGTAATTTAATCAGAAGTTGGTGGATCTGCTAGTTCACTATTTCAATTTCCTTCAGAGAAATTATTTAAAATAAATTCAAGTGGTAATATTAAGCAAAAAGGATCAAAGATCGTTGGCGAGAGACTTCAAAGTTCATATTGAATCCATGGCAAAGCCCTTCATGCCTTTTGCCTTTAAGAAATTTTGCAGAAAATGTAATTTAATCAGAAGTTGGTGGATCTGCTAGATCACAATTTCAATTTCCTTCAGAGAAATTATTTAAAATAAATTCAAGTGGTAATATTAAGCAAAAAGGATCAACAAAAAGGGATGCCAACGGCACGCGGTGTTCCCAAGCGGTCCCCCATCCAAGTACTAACCGCGCCCGATGCTGCTTAACTTCGGTGATCGGACGAGAACCGGTGTATTCAGCATGGTATGGTCGTTGGCGAGAGACTTCAAAGTTCATTTTGAGTCCATGGCAAAGCTCTTCATGCCATTTCCCTTGCAAATTTAAGAAATGTTGCAGAAAATGTAATTTAATCAGAAGTTGGTGGATCTGCTAGTTCACTATTTCAATTTCCTTCAGAGAAATTATTTAAAATAAATTAAAGTGGTAATATTAAGCAAAAAGGATCAAAGATCGTTGGCGAGCGACTTCAAAATTCATATTGAATCCATGGCAAAGCCCTTCATGCCTTTTGCCTTTAAGAAATTTTGCAGAAAATGTAATTTAATTAGAAGTTGGTGGATCTGCTAGATCACAATTTCAATTTCCTTCAGAGAAATTATTTAAAATAAATTCAAGTGGTAATATTAAGCAAAAAGGATCAAAGATCGTTGGCGAGAGACTTCAAAGTTCATATTGAATCCATGGCAAAGCCCTTCATGCCTTTTGCCTTTAAGAAATTTTGCAGAAAATGTAATTTAATTAGAAGTTGGTGGATCTGCTAGATCACTATTTCAATTTCCTTCAGAGAAATTATTTAAAATAAATTCAAGTGGTAATATTAAGCAAAAAGGATCAACAAAAAGGGATGCCAACGGCACGCGGTGTTCCCAAGCGGTCCCCCATCCAAGTACTAACCGCGCCCGATGCTGCTTAACTTCGGTGATCGGACGAGAACCGGTGTATTCAGCATGGTATGGTCGTTGGCGAGAGACTTCAAAGTTCATTTTGAGTCCATGGCAAAGCTCTTCATGCCTTTTCCCTTCCAAATTTAAGAAATGTTGCAGAAAATGTAATTTAATTAGAAGTTGGTGGATCTGCTAAACCACTATTTAAAATTTCCTTCAGAGAAATTATTTAAAATAAATTAAAGTGGTAATATTAAGCAAAAAGGATCAAAGATCGTTGGCGAGCGACTTCAAAATTCATATTGAATCCATGGCAAAGCCCTTCATGCCTTTTGCCTTTAAGAAATTTTGCAGAAAATGTAATTTAATTAGAAGTTGGTGGATCTGCTAGATCACAATTTCAATTTCCTTCAGAGAAATTATTTAAAATAAATTCAAGTGGTAATATTAAGCAAAAAGGATCAACAAAAAGGGATGCCAACGGCACGCGGTGTTCCCAAGCGGTCCCCCATCCAAGTACTAACCGCGCCCGATGCTGCTTAACTTCGGTGATCGGACGAGAACCGGTGTATTCAGCATGGTATGGTCGTTGGCGAGAGACTTCAAAGTTCATTTTGAGTCCATGGCAAAGCTCTTCATGCCATTTCCCTTGCAAATTTAAGAAATGTTGCAGAAAATGTAATTTAATCAGAAGTTGGTGGATCTGCTAGTTCACTATTTCAATTTCCTTCAGAGAAATTATTTAAAATAAATTAAAGTGGTAATATTAAGCAAAAAGGATCAAAGATCGTTGGCGAGCGACTTCAAAATTCATATTGAATCCATGGCAAAGCCCTTCATGCCTTTTGCCTTTAAGAAATTTTGCAGAAAATGTAATTTAATTAGAAGTTGGTGGATCTGCTAGATCACAATTTCAATTTCCTTCAGAGAAATTATTTAAAATAAATTCAAGTGGTAATATTAAGCAAAAAGGATCAACAAAAAGGGATGCCAACGGCACGCGGTGTTCCCAAGCGGTCCCCCATCCAAGTACTAACCGCGCCCGATGCTGCTTAACTTCGGTGATCGGACGAGAACCGGTGTATTCAGCATGGTATGGTCGTTGGCGAGAGACTTCAAAGTTCATTTTGAGTCCATGGCAAAGCTCTTCATGCCTTTTCCCTTGCAAATTTAAGAAATGTTGCAGAAAATGTAATTTAATCAGAAGTTGGTGGATCTGCTAAACCACTATTTCAAATTTCCTTCAGAGAAATTATTTAAAATAAATTAAAGTGGTAATATTAAGCAAAAAGGATCAAAGATCGTTGGCGAGCGACTTCAAAATTCATATTGAATCCATGGCAAAGCCCTTCATGCCTTTTGCCTTTAAGAAATTTTGCAGAAAATGTAATTTAATTAGAAGTTGGTGGATCTGCTAGATCACAATTTCAATTTCCTTCAGAGAAATTATTTAAAATAAATTCAAGTGGTAATATTAAGCAAAAAGGATCAACAAAAAGGGATGCCAACGGCACGCGGTGTTCCCAAGCGGTCCCCCATCCAAGTACTAACCGCGCCCGATGCTGCTTAACTTCGGTGATCGGACGAGAACCGGTGTATTCAGCATGGTATGGTCGTTGGCGAGAGACTTCAAAGTTCATTTTGAGTCCATGGCAAAGCTCTTCATGCCATTTCCCTTGCAAATTTAAGAAATGTTGCAGAAAATGTAATTTAATCAGAAGTTGGTGGATATGCTAAACCACTATTTCAATTTCCTTCAGAGAAATTATTTAAAATAAATTCAAGTGGTAATATTAAGCAAAAAGGATCAAAGATCGTTGGCGAGAGACTTCAAAGTTCATATTGAATCCATGGCAAAGCCCTTCATGCCTTTTGCCTTTAAGAAATTTTGCAGAAAATGTAATTTAATTAGAAGTTGGTGGATCTGTTGGATCACAATTTCAATTTCCTTCAGAGAAATTATTTAAAATAAATTAAAGTGGTAATATTAAGCAAAAAGGATCAACAAAAAGGGATGCCAACGGCACGCGGTGTTCCCAAGCGGTCCCCCATCCAAGTACTAACCGCGCCCGATGCTGCTTAACTTCGGTGATCGGACGAGAACCGGTGTATTCAGCATGGTATGGTCGTTGGCGAGAGACTTCAAAGTTCATTTTGAGTCCATGGCAAAGCTCTTCATGCCATTTCCCTTGCAAATTTAAGAAATGTTGCAGAAAATGTAATTTAATCAGAAGTTGGTGGATCTGCTAGTTCACTATTTCAATTTCCTTCAGAGAAATTATTTAAAATAAATTCAAGTGGTAATATTAAGCAAAAAGGATCAAAGATCGTTGGCGAGAGACTTCAAAGTTCATATTGAATCCATGGCAAAGCCCTTCATGCCTTTTGCCTTTAAGAAATTTTGCAGAAAATGTAATTTAATCAGAAGTTGGTGGATCTGCTAGATCACAATTTCAATTTCCTTCAGAGAAATTATTTAAAATAAATTCAAGTGGTAATATTAAGCAAAAAGGATCAACAAAAAGGGATGCCAACGGCACGCGGTGTTCCCAAGCGGTCCCCCATCCAAGTACTAACCGCGCCCGATGCTGCTTAACTTCGGTGATCGGACGAGAACCGGTGTATTCAGCATGGTATGGTCGTTGGCGAGAGACTTCAAAGTTCATTTTGAGTCCATGGCAAAGCTCTTCATGCCATTTCCCTTGCAAATTTAAGAAATGTTGCAGAAAATGTAATTTAATCAGAAGTTGGTGGATCTGCTAGTTCACTATTTCAATTTCCTTCAGAGAAATTATTTAAAATAAATTCAAGTGGTAATATTAAGCAAAAAGGATCAAAGATCGTTGGCGAGAAACTTCAAAGTTCATATTGAATCCATGGCAAAGCCCTTCATGCCTTTTGCCTTTAAGAAATTTTGCAGAAAATGTAATTTAATCAGAAGTTGGTGGATCTGCTAGATCACAATTTCAATTTCCTTCAGAGAAATTATTTAAAATAAATTCAAGTGGTAATATTAAGCAAAAAGGATCAACAAAAAGGGATGCCAACGGCACGCGGTGTTCCCAAGCGGTCCCCCATCCAAGTACTAACCGCGCCCGATGCTGCTTAACTTCGGTGATCGGACGAGAACCGGTGTATTCAGCATGGTATGGTCGTTGGCGAGAGACTTCAAAGTTCATTTTGAGTCCATGGCAAAGCTCTTCATGTCTTTTCCCTTGCAAATTTAAGAAATGTTGCAGAAAATGTAATTTAATTAGAAGTTGGTGGATCTGCTAAACCACTATTTCAATTTCCTTCAGAGAAATTATTTAAAATAAATTAAAGTGGTAATATTAAGCAAAAAGGATCAAAGATCGTTGGCGAGAGACTTCAAAGTTCATATTGAATCCATGGCAAAGCCCTTCATGCCTTTTGCCTTTAAGAAATTTTGCAGAAAATGTAATTTAATTAGAAGTTGGTGGATCTGCTAGATCACTATTTCAATTTCCCTCAGAGAAATTATTTAAAATAAATTCAAGTGGTAATATTAAGCAAAAAGGATCAAAGATCGTTGGCGAGAGACTTCAAAGTTCATATTGAATCCATGGCAAAGCCCTTCATGCCTTTTGCCTTTAAGAAATTTTGCAGAAAATGTAATTTAATTAGAAGTTGGTGGATCTGCTAGATCACAATTTCAATTTCCTTCAGAGAAATTATTTAAAATAAATTAAAGTGGTAATATTAAGCAAAAAGGATCAAAGATCGTTGGCGAGAGACTTCAAAGTTCATATTGAATCCATGGCAAAGCCCTTCATGCCTTTTGCCTTTAAGAAATTTTGCAGAAAATGTAATTTAATTAGAAGTTGGTGGATCTGCTAGATCACTATTTCAATTTCCTTCAGAGAAATTATTTAAAATAAATTCAAGTGGTAATATTAAGCAAAAAGGATCAACAAAAAGGGATGCCAACGGCACGCGGTGTTCCCAAGCGGTCCCCCATCCAAGTACTAACCGCGCCCGATGCTGCTTAACTTCGGTGATCGGACGAGAACCGGTGTATTCAGCATGGTATGGTCGTTGGCGAGAGACTTCAAAGTTCATTTTGAGTCCATGGCAAAGCTCTTCATGTCTTTTCCTTTGCAAATTTAAGAAATGTTGCAGAAAATGTAATTTAATTAGAAGTTGGTGGATCTGCTAAACCACTATTTCAATTTCCTTCAGAGAAATTATTTAAAATAAATTCAAGTGGTAATATTAAGCAAAAAGGATCAAAGATCGTTGGCGAGAGACTTCAAAGTTCATTTTGAGTCCATGGCAAAGTTCTTCATGCCATTTCCCTTGCAAATTTAAGAAATGTTGCAGAAAATGTAATTTAATCAGAAGTTGGTGGATCTGCTAGATCACTATTTCAATTTCCTTCAGAGAAATTATTTAAAATAAATTCAAGTGGTAATATTAAGCAAAAAGGATCAACAAAAAGGGATGCCAACGGCACGCGGTGTTCCCAAGCGGTCCCCCATCCAAGTACTAACCGCGCCCGATGCTGCTTAACTTCGGTGATCGGACGAGAACCGGTGTATTCAGCATGGTATGGTCGTTGGCGAGAGACTTCAAAGTTCATTTTGAGTCCATGGCAAAGCTCTTCATGTCTTTTCCCTTGCAAATTTAAGAAATGTTGCAGAAAATGTAATTTAATTAGAAGTTGGTGGATCTGCTAAACCACTATTTCAATTTCCTTCAGAGAAATTATTTAAAATAAATTCAAGTGGTAATATTAAGCAAAAAGGATCAAAGATCGTTGGCGAGAGACTTCAAAGTTCATTTTGAGTCCATGGCAAAGTTCTTCATGCCATTTCCCTTGCAAATTTAAGAAATGTTGCAGAAAATGTAATTTAATCAGAAGTTGGTGGATCTGCTAGTTCACTATTTCAATTTCCTTCAGAGAAATTATTTAAAATAAATTCAAGTGGTAATATTAAGCAAAAAGGATCAAAGATCGTTGGCGAGAGACTTCAAAGTTCATATTGAATCCATGGCAAAGCCCTTCATGCCTTTTGCCTTTAAGAAATTTTGCAGAAAATGTAATTTAATCAGAAGTTGGTGGATCGGCTAGATCACAATTTCAATTTCCTTCAGAGAAATTATTTAAAATAAATTCAAGTGGTAATATTAAGCAAAAAGGATCAACAAAAAGGGATGCCAACGGCACGCGGTGTTCCCAAGCGGTCCCCCATCCAAGTACTAACCACGCCCGATGCTGCTTAACTTCGGTGATCGGACGAGAACCGGTGTATTCAGCATGGTATGGTCGTTGGCGAGAGACTTCAAAGTTCATTTTGAGTCCATGGCAAAGCTCTTCATGTCTTTTCCCTTGCAAATTTAAGAAATGTTGCAGAAAATGTAATTTAATCAGAAGTTGGTGGATCTGCTAGTTCACTATTTCAATTTCCTTCAGAGAAATTATTTAAAATAAATTCAAGTGGTAATATTAAGCAAAAAGGATCAACAAAAAGGGATGCCAACGGCACGCGGTGTTCCCAAGCGGTCCCCCATCCAAGTACTAACCGCGCCCGATGCTGCTTAACTTCGGTGATCGGACGAGAACCGGTGTATTCAGCATGGTATGGTCGTTGGCGAGAGACTTCAAAGTTCATTTTGAGTCCATGGCAAAGCTCTTCATGTCTTTTCCCTTGCAAATTTAAGAAATGTTGCAGAAAATGTAATTTAATTAGAAGTTGGTGGATCTGCTAAACCACTATTTCAATTTCCTTCAGAGAAATTATTTAAAATAAATTCAAGTGGTAATATTAAGCAAAAAGGATCAAAGATCGTTGGCGAGAGACTTCAAAGTTCATTTTGAGTCCATGGCAAAGTTCTTCATGCCATTTCCCTTGCAAATTTAAGAAATGTTGCAGAAAATGTAATTTAATCAGAAGTTGGTGGATCTGCTAGTTCACTATTTCAATTTCCTTCAGAGAAATTATTTAAAATAAATTCAAGTGGTAATATTAAGCAAAAAGGATCAAAGATCGTTGGCGAGAGACTTCAAAGTTCATATTGAATCCATGGCAAAGCCCTTCATGCCTTTTGCCTTTAAGAAATTTTGCAGAAAATGTAATTTAATCAGAAGTTGGTGGATCGGCTAGATCACAATTTCAATTTCCTTCAGAGAAATTATTTAAAATAAATTCAAGTGGTAATATTAAGCAAAAAGGATCAACAAAAAGGGATGCCAACGGCACGCGGTGTTCCCAAGCGGTCCCCCATCCAAGTACTAACCGCGCCCGATGCTGCTTAACTTCGGTGATCGGACGAGAACCGGTGTATTCAGCATGGTATGGTCGTTGGCGAGAGACTTCAAAGTTCATTTTGAGTCCATGGCAAAGCTCTTCATGTCTTTTCCCTTGCAAATTTAAGAAATGTTGCAGAAAATGTAATTTAATTAGAAGTTGGTGGATCTGCTAAACCACTATTTCAATTTCCTTCAGAGAAATTATTTAAAATAAATTAAAGTGGTAATATTAAGCAAAAAGGATCAAAGATCGTTGGCGAGAGACTTCAAAGTTCATATTGAATCCATGGCAAAGCCCTTCATGCCTTTTGCCTTTAAGAAATTTTGCAGAAAATGTAATTTAATTAGAAGTTGGTGGATCTGCTAGATCACTATTTCAATTTCCCTCAGAGAAATTATTTAAAATAAATTCAAGTGGTAATATTAAGCAAAAAGGATCAAAGATCGTTGGCGAGAGACTTCAAAGTTCATATTGAATCCATGGCAAAGCCCTTCATGCCTTTTGCCTTTAAGAAATTTTGCAGAAAATGTAATTTAATTAGAAGTTGGTGGATCTGCTAGATCACAATTTCAATTTCCTTCAGAGAAATTATTTAAAATAAATTAAAGTGGTAATATTAAGCAAAAAGGATCAAAGATCGTTGGCGAGAGACTTCAAAGTTCATATTGAATCCATGGCAAAGCCCTTCATGCCTTTTGCCTTTAAGAAATTTTGCAGAAAATGTAATTTAATTAGAAGTTGGTGGATCTGCTAGATCACTATTTCAATTTCCTTCAGAGAAATTATTTAAAATAAATTAAAGTGGTAATATTAAGCAAAAAGGATCAACAAAAAGGGATGCCAACGGCACGCGGTGTTCCCAAGCGGTCCCCCATCCAAGTACTAACCGCGCCCGATGCTGCTTAACTTCGGTGATCGGACGAGAACCGGTGTATTCAGCATGGTATGGTCGTTGGCGAGAGACTTCAAAGTTCATTTTGAGTCCATGGCAAAGCTCTTCATGTCTTTTCCCTTGCAAATTTAAGAAATGTTGCAGAAAATGTAATTTAATTAGAAGTTGGTGGATCTGCTAAACCACTATTTCAATTTCCTTCAGAGAAATTATTTAAAATAAATTCAAGTGGTAATATTAAGCAAAAAGGATCAAAGATCGTTGGCGAGAGACTTCAAAGTTCATATTGAATCCATGGCAAAGCCCTTCATGCCTTTTGCCTTTAAGAAATTTTGCAGAAAATGTAATTTAATTAGAAGTTGGTGGATCTGCTAGATCACAATTTCAATTTCCTTCAGAGAAATTATTTAAAATAAATTCAAGTGGTAATATTAAGCAAAAAGGATCAACAAAAAGGGATGCCAACGGCACGCGGTGTTCCCAAGCGGTCCCCCATCCAAGTACTAACCGCGCCCGATGCTGCTTAACTTCGGTGATCGGACGAGAACCGGTGTATTCAGCATGGTATGGTCGTTGGCGAGAGACTTCAAAGTTCATTTTGAGTCCATGGCAAAGCTCTTCATGTCTTTTCCCTTGCAAATTTAAGAAATGTTGCAGAAAATGTAATTTAATTAGAAGTTGGTGGATCTGCTAAACCACTATTTCAATTTCCTTCAGAGAAATTATTTAAAATAAATTAAAGTGGTAATATTAAGCAAAAAGGATCAAAGATCGTTGGCGAGAGACTTCAAAGTTCATATTGAATCCATGGCAAAGCCCTTCATGCCTTTTGCCTTTAAGAAATTTTGCAGAAAATGTAATTTAATTAGAAGTTGGTGGATCTGCTAGATCACTATTTCAATTTCCTTCAGAGAAATTATTTAAAATAAATTAAAGTGGTAATATTAAGCAAAAAGGATCAACAAAAAGGGATGCCAACGGCACGCGGTGTTCCCAAGCGGTCCCCCATCCAAGTACTAACCGCGCCCGATGCTGCTTAACTTCGGTGATCGGACGAGAACCGGTGTATTCAGCATGGTATGGTCGTTGGCGAGAGACTTCAAAGTTCATTTTGAGTCCATGGCAAAGCTCTTCATGCCATTTCCCTTGCAAATTTAAGAAATGTTGCAGAAAATGTAATTTAATCAGAAGTTGGTGGATCTGCTAGTTCACTATTTCAATTTCCTTCAGAGAAATTATTTAAAATAAATTCAAGTGGTAATATTAAGCAAAAAGGATCAAAGATCGTTGGCGAGAGACTTCAAAGTTCATATTGAATCCATGGCAAAGCCCTTCATGCCTTTTGCCTTTAAGAAATTTTGCAGAAAATGTAATTTAATCAGAAGTTGGTGGATCTGCTAGATCACAATTTCAATTTCCTTCAGAGAAATTATTTAAAATAAATTCAAGTGGTAATATTAAGCAAAAAGGATCAACAAAAAGGGATGCCAACGGCACGCGGTGTTCCCAAGCGGTCCCCCATCCAAGTACTAACCGCGCCCGATGCTGCTTAACTTCGGTGATCGGACGAGAACCGGTGTATTCAGCATGGTATGGTCGTTGGCGAGAGACTTCAAAGTTCATTTTGAGTCCATGGCAAAGCTCTTCATGTCTTTTCCCTTGCAAATTTAAGAAATGTTGCAGAAAATGTAATTTAATTAGAAGTTGGTGGATCTGCTAAACCACTATTTCAATTTCCTTCAGAGAAATTATTTAAAATAAATTAAAGTGGTAATATTAAGCAAAAAGGATCAAAGATCGTTGGCGAGAGACTTCAAAGTTCATATTGAATCCATGGCAAAGCCCTTCATGCCTTTTGCCTTTAAGAAATTTTGCAGAAAATGTAATTTAATTAGAAGTTGGTGGATCTGCTAGATCACTATTTCAATTTCCCTCAGAGAAATTATTTAAAATAAATTCAAGTGGTAATATTAAGCAAAAAGGATCAAAGATCGTTGGCGAGAGACTTCAAAGTTCATATTGAATCCATGGCAAAGCCCTTCATGCCTTTTGCCTTTAAGAAATTTTGCAGAAAATGTAATTTAATTAGAAGTTGGTGGATCTGCTAGATCACAATTTCAATTTCCTTCAGAGAAATTATTTAAAATAAATTAAAGTGGTAATATTAAGCAAAAAGGATCAAAGATCGTTGGCGAGAGACTTCAAAGTTCATATTGAATCCATGGCAAAGCCCTTCATGCCTTTTGCCTTTAAGAAATTTTGCAGAAAATGTAATTTAATTAGAAGTTGGTGGATCTGCTAGATCACTATTTCAATTTCCTTCAGAGAAATTATTTAAAATAAATTAAAGTGGTAATATTAAGCAAAAAGGATCAACAAAAAGGGATGCCAACGGCACGCGGTGTTCCCAAGCGGTCCCCCATCCAAGTACTAACCGCGCCCGATGCTGCTTAACTTCGGTGATCGGACGAGAACCGGTGTATTCAGCATGGTATGGTCGTTGGCGAGAGACTTCAAAGTTCATTTTGAGTCCATGGCAAAGCTCTTCATGTCTTTTCCCTTGCAAATTTAAGAAATGTTGCAGAAAATGTAATTTAATTAGAAGTTGGTGGATCTGCTAAACCACTATTTCAATTTCCTTCAGAGAAATTATTTAAAATAAATTAAAGTGGTAATATTAAGCAAAAAGGATCAAAGATCGTTGGCGAGAGACTTCAAAGTTCATATTGAATCCATGGCAAAGCCCTTCATGCCTTTTGCCTTTAAGAAATTTTGCAGAAAATGTAATTTAATTAGAAGTTGGTGGATCTGCTAGATCACAATTTCAATTTCCTTCAGAGAAATTATTTAAAATAAATTCAAGTGGTAATATTAAGCAAAAAGGATCAACAAAAAGGGATGCCAACGGCACGCGGTGTTCCCAAGCGGTCCCCCATCCAAGTACTAACCGCGCCCGATGCTGCTTAACTTCGGTGATCGGACGAGAACCGGTGTATTCAGCATGGTATGGTCGTTGGCGAGAGACTTCAAAGTTCATTTTGAGTCCATGGCAAAGCTCTTCATGCCATTTCCCTTGCAAATTTAAGAAATGTTGCAGAAAATGTAATTTAATCAGAAGTTGGTGGATCTGCTAGTTCACTATTTCAATTTCCTTCAGAGAAATTATTTAAAATAAATTCAAGTGGTAATATTAAGCAAAAAGGATCAAAGATCGTTGGCGAGAGACTTCAAAGTTCATATTGAATCCATGGCAAAGCCCTTCATGCCTTTTGCCTTTAAGAAATTTTGCAGAAAATGTAATTTAATCAGAAGTTGGTGGATCTGCTAGATCACAATTTCAATTTCCTTCAGAGAAATTATTTAAAATAAATTCAAGTGGTAATATTAAGCAAAAAGGATCAACAAAAAGGGATGCCAACGGCACGCGGTGTTCCCAAGCGGTCCCCCATCCAAGTACTAACCGCGCCCGATGCTGCTTAACTTCGGTGATCGGACGAGAACCGGTGTATTCAGCATGGTATGGTCGTTGGCGAGAGACTTCAAAGTTCATTTTGAGTCCATGGCAAAGCTCTTCATGTCTTTTCCCTTGCAAATTTAAGAAATGTTGCAGAAAATGTAATTTAATTAGAAGTTGGTGGATCTGCTAAACCACTATTTCAATTTCCTTCAGAGAAATTATTTAAAATAAATTAAAGTGGTAATATTAAGCAAAAAGGATCAAAGATCGTTGGCGAGAGACTTCAAAGTTCATATTGAATCCATGGCAAAGCCCTTCATGCCTTTTGCCTTTAAGAAATTTTGCAGAAAATGTAATTTAATTAGAAGTTGGTGGATCTGCTAGATCACAATTTCAATTTCCTTCAGAGAAATTATTTAAAATAAATTAAAGTGGTAATATTAAGCAAAAAGGATCAAAGATCGTTGGCGAGAGACTTCAAAGTTCATATTGAATCCATGGCAAAGCCCTTCATGCCTTTTGCCTTTAAGAAATTTTGCAGAAAATGTAATTTAATTAGAAGTTGGTGGATCTGCTAGATCACTATTTCAATTTCCTTCAGAGAAATTATTTAAAATAAATTAAAGTGGTAATATTAAGCAAAAAGGATCAACAAAAAGGGATGCCAACGGCACGCGGTGTTCCCAAGCGGTCCCCCATCCAAGTACTAACCGCGCCCGATGCTGCTTAACTTCGGTGATCGGACGAGAACCGGTGTATTCAGCATGGTATGGTCGTTGGCGAGAGACTTCAAAGTTCATTTTGAGTCCATGGCAAAGCTCTTCATGTCTTTTCCCTTGCAAATTTAAGAAATGTTGCAGAAAATGTAATTTAATTAGAAGTTGGTGGATCTGCTAAACCACTATTTCAATTTCCTTCAGAGAAATTATTTAAAATAAATTCAAGTGGTAATATTAAGCAAAAAGGATCAAAGATCGTTGGCGAGAGACTTCAAAGTTCATATTGAATCCATGGCAAAGCCCTTCATGCCTTTTGCCTTTAAGAAATTTTGCAGAAAATGTAATTTAATTAGAAGTTGGTGGATCTGTTGGATCACAATTTCAATTTCCTTCAGAGAAATTATTTAAAATAAATTAAAGTGGTAATATTAAGCAAAAAGGATCAACAAAAAGGGATGCCAACGGCACGCGGTGTTCCCAAGCGGTCCCCCATCCAAGTACTAACCGCGCCCGATGCTGCTTAACTTCGGTGATCGGACGAGAACCGGTGTATTCAGCATGGTATGGTCGTTGGCGAGAGACTTCAAAGTTCATTTTGAGTCCATGGCAAAGCTCTTCATGCCATTTCCCTTGCAAATTTAAGAAATGTTGCAGAAAATGTAATTTAATCAGAAGTTGGTGGATCTGCTAGTTCACTATTTCAATTTCTTTCAGAGAAATTATTTAAAATAAATTCAAGTGGTAATATTAAGCAAAAAGGATCAAAGATCGTTGGCGAGAGACTTCAAAGTTCATATTGAATCCATGGCAAAGCCCTTCATGCCTTTTGCCTTTAAGAAATTTTGCAGAAAATGTAATTTAATCAGAAGTTGGTGGATCTGCTAGATCACAATTTCAATTTCCTTCAGAGAAATTATTTAAAATAAATTCAAGTGGTAATATTAAGCAAAAAGGATCAACAAAAAGGGATGCCAACGGCACGCGGTGTTCCCAAGCGGTCCCCCATCCAAGTACTAACCGCGCCCGATGCTGCTTAACTTCGGTGATCGGACGAGAACCGGTGTATTCAGCATGGTATGGTCGTTGGCGAGAGACTTCAAAGTTCATTTTGAGTCCATGGCAAAGCTCTTCATGCCATTTCCCTTGCAAATTTAAGAAATGTTGCAGAAAATGTAATTTAATCAGAAGTTGGTGGATCTGCTAGTTCACTATTTCAATTTCCTTCAGAGAAATTATTTAAAATAAATTCAAGTGGTAATATTAAGCAAAAAGGATCAAAGATCGTTGGCGAGAAACTTCAAAGTTCATATTGAATCCATGGCAAAGCCCTTCATGCCTTTTGCCTTTAAGAAATTTTGCAGAAAATGTAATTTAATCAGAAGTTGGTGGATCTGCTAGATCACAATTTCAATTTCCTTCAGAGAAATTATTTAAAATAAATTCAAGTGGTAATATTAAGCAAAAAGGATCAACAAAAAGGGATGCCAACGGCACGCGGTGTTCCCAAGCGGTCCCCCATCCAAGTACTAACCGCGCCCGATGCTGCTTAACTTCGGTGATCGGACGAGAACCGGTGTATTCAGCATGGTATGGTCGTTGGCGAGAGACTTCAAAGTTCATTTTGAGTCCATGGCAAAGCTCTTCATGTCTTTTCCCTTGCAAATTTAAGAAATGTTGCAGAAAATGTAATTTAATTAGAAGTTGGTGGATCTGCTAAACCACTATTTCAATTTCCTTCAGAGAAATTATTTAAAATAAATTAAAGTGGTAATATTAAGCAAAAAGGATCAAAGATCGTTGGCGAGAGACTTCAAAGTTCATATTGAATCCATGGCAAAGCCCTTCATGCCTTTTGCCTTTAAGAAATTTTGCAGAAAATGTAATTTAATTAGAAGTTGGTGGATCTGCTAGATCACTATTTCAATTTCCCTCAGAGAAATTATTTAAAATAAATTCAAGTGGTAATATTAAGCAAAAAGGATCAAAGATCGTTGGCGAGAGACTTCAAAGTTCATATTGAATCCATGGCAAAGCCCTTCATGCCTTTTGCCTTTAAGAAATTTTGCAGAAAATGTAATTTAATTAGAAGTTGGTGGATCTGCTAGATCACAATTTCAATTTCCTTCAGAGAAATTATTTAAAATAAATTAAAGTGGTAATATTAAGCAAAAAGGATCAAAGATCGTTGGCGAGAGACTTCAAAGTTCATATTGAATCCATGGCAAAGCCCTTCATGCCTTTTGCCTTTAAGAAATTTTGCAGAAAATGTAATTTAATTAGAAGTTGGTGGATCTGCTAGATCACTATTTCAATTTCCTTCAGAGAAATTATTTAAAATAAATTCAAGTGGTAATATTAAGCAAAAAGGATCAACAAAAAGGGATGCCAACGGCACGCGGTGTTCCCAAGCGGTCCCCCATCCAAGTACTAACCGCGCCCGATGCTGCTTAACTTCGGTGATCGGACGAGAACCGGTGTATTCAGCATGGTATGGTCGTTGGCGAGAGACTTCAAAGTTCATTTTGAGTCCATGGCAAAGCTCTTCATGTCTTTTCCCTTGCAAATTTAAGAAATGTTGCAGAAAATGTAATTTAATTAGAAGTTGGTGGATCTGCTAAACCACTATTTCAATTTCCTTCAGAGAAATTATTTAAAATAAATTCAAGTGGTAATATTAAGCAAAAAGGATCAAAGATCGTTGGCGAGAGACTTCAAAGTTCATTTTGAGTCCATGGCAAAGTTCTTCATGCCATTTCCCTTGCAAATTTAAGAAATGTTGCAGAAAATGTAATTTAATCAGAAGTTGGTGGATCTGCTAGATCACTATTTCAATTTCCTTCAGAGAAATTATTTAAAATAAATTCAAGTGGTAATATTAAGCAAAAAGGATCAACAAAAAGGGATGCCAACGGCACGCGGTGTTCCCAAGCGGTCCCCCATCCAAGTACTAACCACGCCCGATGCTGCTTAACTTCGGTGATCGGACGAGAACCGGTGTATTCAGCATGGTATGGTCGTTGGCGAGAGACTTCAAAGTTCATTTTGAGTCCATGGCAAAGCTCTTCATGTCTTTTCCCTTGCAAATTTAAGAAATGTTGCAGAAAATGTAATTTAATCAGAAGTTGGTGGATCTGCTAGTTCACTATTTCAATTTCCTTCAGAGAAATTATTTAAAATAAATTCAAGTGGTAATATTAAGCAAAAAGGATCAACAAAAAGGGATGCCAACGGCACGCGGTGTTCCCAAGCGGTCCCCCATCCAAGTACTAACCGCGCCCGATGCTGCTTAACTTCGGTGATCGGACGAGAACCGGTGTATTCAGCATGGTATGGTCGTTGGCGAGAGACTTCAAAGTTCATTTTGAGTCCATGGCAAAGCTCTTCATGTCTTTTCCCTTGCAAATTTAAGAAATGTTGCAGAAAATGTAATTTAATTAGAAGTTGGTGGATCTGCTAAACCACTATTTCAATTTCCTTCAGAGAAATTATTTAAAATAAATTCAAGTGGTAATATTAAGCAAAAAGGATCAAAGATCGTTGGCGAGAGACTTCAAAGTTCATTTTGAGTCCATGGCAAAGTTCTTCATGCCATTTCCCTTGCAAATTTAAGAAATGTTGCAGAAAATGTAATTTAATCAGAAGTTGGTGGATCTGCTAGTTCACTATTTCAATTTCCTTCAGAGAAATTATTTAAAATAAATTCAAGTGGTAATATTAAGCAAAAAGGATCAAAGATCGTTGGCGAGAGACTTCAAAGTTCATATTGAATCCATGGCAAAGCCCTTCATGCCTTTTGCCTTTAAGAAATTTTGCAGAAAATGTAATTTAATCAGAAGTTGGTGGATCTGCTAGATCACAATTTCAATTTCCTTCAGAGAAATTATTTAAAATAAATTCAAGTGGTAATATTAAGCAAAAAGGATCAACAAAAAGGGATGCCAACGGCACGCGGTGTTCCCAAGCGGTCCCCCATCCAAGTACTAACCGCGCCCGATGCTGCTTAACTTCGGTGATCGGACGAGAAC
>NW_026604482.1:0-32055 GCF_024763615.1 Phlebotomus papatasi
GTAAAGTCATACGTATGAAGTTAAATTTCCAAAACATTTCAAAGTCAAATATGTTTGTAATTTGTACAAAATTGGAGGGGCGGAAGTATAATTTTTAAGTTAACTATTAATAGATATTGTGCAAATATTTGGAATAAAATTGATGCTTAAATTGTGTTATAATTTATCAAATAATTGAAATATTAGGACAGATGGTGTTTAGTGCAAAAATTTGGTGTTTTGTGACGTACGAAGGTTCATCAAGCACCTCTGGAGGAAGTATAAAAGCCCGCTGTGAATCGATCCAAAGCATCATTAGCAAGTTCTAGCTAAAGTATTCAGTCAAGATGCGTTTCCTGCTTGTGACTCTCTGCGTAGCCGTGGTGTTCGCACCAGCCCTTGGTAAAACCTTTAAATAAGGATATTTTTTTAGGTTCCAGTTTCAAATACTTGTTTTCTTCTTTTTTATTATTTTTTTAGGAAAACCTTTTGGGGACCTTTTTGGAGGAATTACTGATACTCTTGGAGGACTTGTTGATACCGCTGGAGACCTTGTCGAAACTGGCTTAAATACTGTTACAGATGTTGCGGAAGGAGTAGTAGACACTGGTATGGATGTTGTGGGGGGAGTAACTGAAACTGTTCAAGGCCTTGCTGATCAGCTTAACGGAGTTCTGTCTGGTATCACCGATGCTGCTGGAAACACCCTTCAGGCTGTTACTGATTCTGCTGGAAATCTCGTGGTCCAAATCACCGATCTTGCTGGAAACACTGTGGAAGTGGTTCTTGATGTTGTAGATGGTGTGGTTACTGGTGTTGCTGATGTTGTGGGAACCGTAACTGAGAGTATCCAAGCGACTCTTGATCAATTGACCTCCACTATCAGCGGAGCTGCTGATACTGTCACCGATGCCGCTGGTACCGCTACCGATGTTGCCACCGATGCCGCTGGTACCGCTACCGATGTTGCCACCGATGCCGCTGGCACCGCTACCGATGTTGCCACCGATGCCGCTGGCACCGCTACTGATGTTGCCACCGATGCCGCTGGCACCGCTACCGATGCTGCTAATACCGCCACCGATGTTGCCACTGAAACCGCCACCACTGTTACCGAGGCTGCTCCCTAATTCCTCACCTGAAAAGAAAAGTAAAGAGTTTCCGAAAATTATAACGTTGGATGAATGAAAGCAATGTCAAAATAAAATAATTTTTTGCAAGCATAATATCCGGCTGTTTTTGAGCAAAAATTTGGAAACATAATTGTTTCTGTTGTCCCCCAACATATTTTATATTACTTCTTTGGGAAAAGCAAGAATAGCCTAAATAAGCTACAGTAGACTCTCGCTCAATCGGGCGCAAAATTTTTCTGACAATTTTCACGTTTCATTTTAAAGCAAATTTGTTCAAATTCCATGTGGTTCCAATGAATTTGATGTCCAAATCTCTCGATAATTTGAATGACATTTTGCCCCATATGACCGATTGAGTGAGAGCCAACTGTAATTTAAGTTGAGGTTCCTATTGTGAGCAAACTCGAATTGAATGCAAATTCGTTTTCGAATTGAAGTTGAGACATTTTGTAATTTTGAATCAAATTTCTTATACAAATGCAAAACTTGAATTTAAATCACTATATTTAGGATTTTGATGAACTGAGCGAAAGGTGAATATGGTTGAAAGGGACAGATAATCCTAACCGGCTTATGTAGGTGAGATTCTTAATGTGAGCTAACTCGGACTGCATGCAAATTCGATTTAGAGCTGAAGTTGGGGGACGCCATTCAGTTGTCTTGAATCAAATTCGTGAAATTATACAAATTTTGTATTAAAACCAAAATATCAAGGATTTGGATGAACTGACAGAAAAGTGATATATGGGTAAAACGTAGACCAGAAAGTTCTCTATAATTTTGCCATAGAACATGATCTCAGAAGCCGAGATAAGCGCGGTTTTTTGTTTCTGAACTCGTTTTTTCGACCAGAGCGCCCCAAGTGTTCATTTGGTGAACTTCAACTATATCAAAGAATTGTTGTATTTTGTGAGACTTTCCATTTAAAATTCTATTTTAAGTATCTTGGTGGAGTAGAGGCAGTCAAAATGGCATCTGAGTGATTTCAAAGCGTTATTATGGGAAAAATCAATTTTTTCACACTTAAACGGCAAAATCGGACAGATCGCATTATCTGATCGAAAAATGATGTATGGACGAAATATAGAGACAAATATCCTCTACAATTATGTCGAAGTAATTATCAGACTCGGTTCAGCGACAGTCGAGATAATTGAGGTTATGTGATATTGAAATTGGTTTTTCGACTGTAGCGCCCCTGGTGTTGGTCCCACGAAGTTCAAATGTTCTAAAAAGTTGTAGCATTTGGTGAGATCTTTCGTTTAAGCCCTCACTCATCAAAATCGGTCAAATAGAACCGAAGAGATGATTTTTTGAATTTCGTGAAATTTGACCCCTCATATCTCCGGATCTATTGAAACCATAGCGCACTTACGCACCATTTTGGAAACGTCCTAGACTGGACTACAACACTCTAAAATTTCATTAACTTGCACAAAGGAATTTTTGAGAAAAATGAGTTTGAATTTCGATGAATTTTGACGCTATCGCAGCGCCACCTGTGGTGACCTTTTGGACTTCCATCTGAAAGTGCTCTTCGAGACAAAACCAAAAAGCCAAAATTTAGGTCGATATGTTAATTAGAACCGGAGATAGAGGCCGGTCAATATTCGAATTTTTACCCCTTATAGCTGGGGTCAGGGGTTATGGATCGACTTAAGGTTTTATTTTGTTTGATAGGTATAATCAAAGGCTACAACATACTAAATTTTCAGTCCGATGCACAATGGAATTTTTGAGTTATTTAACTTAGAAAATTGAAAAATCTTCTTTTTAAAGATAGCGCCCCTAGCGGTGGTTTTATGAACTTGTGATGTTAGAAGGGGAAGTAGCATTTCATGAGAGCTTTACAAAACTCCCTCACTTTTTAAATTCTGACAATTAGAATCGGAGTTATGGCCATTTTAAGAATTTTATTTTGGACCCTTATAGCTCGGGTCAGGGGGGTCGGGGGACCTTAAGTTTGGTCGAAAGCTCTAAGGCCTGGCTATAACATACTAAAATTTGAGCCCGCTCGATGCCATATCGGAGGAGCTATTGAGAAAACAAAAAAGGGGGGTCTTCAAAATGGTGGAAGGAGGGGTGGGGGGTGGGGGGTCAATGCACCAAGTTGCAATTTTCAGCCGATATTTAACCTTTGCCGAAAACCGCAAGTCGATATCTTTTTTAGTTTAGGAGCTATTAAGCTCCAAAGAGCGGCCGGCCGGGAACGTATCTTAGCCCCCCATATATTCGTGATCAGGAAGTGGCGAAACACATTTTGGCCAAGTTTGAGCGCGATCGGAGGACATGAAATTTTGTTAGGATTATAGTTGGTGAGATTGTTAAGAATCTCACCTAATATAGATAAAAGGGTCAGCTATAATTTTGCCCATGAAGTTGACTTTATGGTTTGCTCTGGAACTGAGATAATTCAATTATTTTGCTTTAGGAACACGTTTTTTGACCACAACACCGCTTATGTTCATGTGATGAACTAGAAAAATATCAAAAAATGATTGAATTTTGTGAAAATTTTCTTTCAAACCTTATTAGGTGAGATCTGAATAATCTCACCCCCCACTATAATCCTAACAAAATCTTATGTCCTCCGATCGGTTCTAAACTTTTCCAAAATGTCCGCCCGTCCGTCCGCCCGTCCGTCCGCCCGTCCGTCCGCCCGTCCGTCCGCCCATCCATCCGTCCATCTGGCTCCTCTTTGGAGTCATATAATAATGCTACTTCCCCTTCTAACAAACCAAATTTATAAAACCACTGCTAGGAGCGCTATTATAAAAAATAAAAAATTCAATTTTCTAAGTCAAAAAATCCAAAAATTTCTTTGTGATTCAAAGTTTTGATTCAAAGGAACATTTTTCAGTTTTAAGTTAGCCCAAGCGGCATTTGATGTCCAAATAATGTATGTCTAAAATGTAACTAATATATTTTTAACGTAATCAAGCTATTTCCAACAAATATAATGTATGAACATAATGGAAGTATATTATCTGAAAATTATGTGCATTGTATGCCAGAAAAATAACCTAACTAAAACATATATAGAAAATATCAGTTATTTTCTATGAATGTAAATAATATATATTATTTGTCAAATTCCAGTTCATATATTTGTACTTCCCCTTAAAATTACAACAACAGTAGACTCTCTCTCAATCGGGCATATGGGGCAAAATGTCATCCAAGTTATCAAAAGATTTGGGTATCAAAATCATTGTAAATTCCACAAACAAATAAATTCCACAAATATAAAGAATCACGATAAAACGAGACGAACTATAGCGAATTTAAATAAATTTTCTTTAAAATCAAACGTGAAAACTGTCAACAAAATTTTGCGCCCGATTGAAAAAGAGCTGATTGAGCGAAAGTCTACTGTAAATGCTTTTAGATCCATAAACAAGTCATAATATAATCTATTTTTGAGTGAAAGTGTGTAAATCTATGTAGAAAAACTAGTGATAAGCCTATGTCAGCTTAATATAGGTGAGATTCTTAATTTGAGCTACCTCAGAATGCATGCAAATTCTCTCAGTCCATCAAAATCCTAAATATTGTGATTTAAATTCAAATTTTACATTTGTTATAAGAAATTTGATTCAAAATTACAAAATGTCTCAACTTCAATTCGAAAACGAATTTGCATTCAATCCGAGTTTGCTCACGATAAGAATCTCTACTTCAATAAGCTTATTTAGGCTATTCTTGCTTTTCCCAAAGAAGTAATATAAAATATGTTGGGGGACAACAGAAACAATTATGTTTCCAAATTTTTGCTCAAAAACAGCCGGATATTATGCTTGCAAAAAATTATTTTATTTTGACATTGCTTTCATTCATCCAACGTTATAATTTTCGGAAACTCTTTACTTTTCTTTTCAGGCGACGAATTAGGGAGCAGCCTCGGTAACAGTGGTGGCGGTTTCAGTGGCAACATCGGTGGCGGTATTAGCAGCATCGGTGGCAACATCGGTAGCGGTGCCAGCGGCATCGGTGGCAACATCGGTAGCGGTGCCAGCGGCATCGGTGGCAACATCGGTAGCGGTACCAGCGGCATCGGTGGCAACATCGGTAGCGGTACCAGCGGCATCGGTGACAGTATCAGCAACTCCGCTGATAGTGGAGGTCAATTGATCAAGAGTCGCTTGGATACTCTCAGTTACGGTTCCCACAACATCAGCAACACCAGTAACCACACCATCTACAACATCAAGAACCACTTCCACAGTGTTTCCAGCAAGATCGGTGATTTGGACCACGAGATTTCCAGCAGAATCAGTAACAGCCTGAAGGGTGTTTCCAGCAGCATCGGTGATACCAGACAGAACTCCGTTAAGCTGATCAGCAAGGCCTTGAACAGCTTCGGTTATTCCTCCCACAACACCAATAGCAGTGTCTACACTACTCCATAGGGAACTGATTGATAATTAATTAATTAATTTATTTATTTAAAAATATTTTTTATTTGAAAAATTGAATTGGAATATGATAAAAATCACGAATATATTGCATATGTATTAAAAGATTTTAGCGAAAATTCTTTAAACACGAAAAGGTCAGAATTTCATGCCACCTCCTTGACCAAAGAGTTCGTCTAAAAATGACTCAAAATACACATATAAATATTATATAATATAATATTTATACAACAAAATGCAGAAATAAGAACTATTATTGTTGAATAGGGGGACGAAAGGAATAAGTAAGTGAATAGGGGAAAGTCGTCTGCCTTTAAATGCAGCGGCCTTCAAATGTTGCGATTTTTTCGTTGTTCTCAAAAGCATAAATTATATTCTATTAACTATTAGGTAGCTATCCATCATCCTCACAAATCATCAAAAAATGGAGAGCCTAGCTCCTATTTCCTAGATGCTAGATCAAAAAAAAAAAATGAAAATGAGCTCTAAACTGTAATTTTGATGTTCCACAATTCATGTGATTTTTCATAGTAAAAATCATTTTACAAATAAATCTTCCGTTGTGACACATAGAAGGTTAATCAGGCTTAATATTTCTGTTAATACATTTTGGTTCAGATGACACAATTTTTGTGCAAATATCACCCTGTAGCAGCCTTTAAATGCTAATGTTGTGTGCCTTTAAATCCTATCTTTCCATACATCAAAACATGTGAAATCGAACTCCTACTTTTCTCTGACGAACGTCATACAAATACTTATAACCTGGTATCTTGCTCCGGCCGGGATGTTTCAAGTTGACAATTTTCAACTTCAATGGCTTTTTCTTCCAAATTTTCAAATGTAAAACAGTGCTTCAGAAAAATGTGAAGAAAAGTTATTGTGTAATGTCTTTTGACTGCAGTGATGATTTTAGTGAGTGCGTTAGGCTTCAACCTAATCACTTACAGCCCATTTAGTTTTATTGATTCAATATTCTCAGTGAAAAAAAAACATTTAAAGGCAGCTGCCTCGCGTTTGAAGGCAGACTATGCCAGCTGCCTTCATACAAATCGACATCACTTTTTTAATTTCCTCAGAAGGAAAAACTGAGGACTTGCAAGTTCTAAATGAGGTAATCATATACGCCGAATGAACAAGAGAATTTTTTGGTGTAGTAGAAAATATAATCCATTTTGTGGATTTTTCAGAAAAAAAATCTTAAATTTGGAACTCCATTTTTCGTTTGATGGCAGACGACTTTCCCCTATATACTTTCGCCTTGTCTTTTCTCGAGCTTCTTACATTCATTATAAAGGCTTTAGCTAATTTTTTAAAGAATTTTTTTTAATTGAGTCAAAATTGACACAGGCATCCTGAAAAAAATCTATTTTACAAATCGCACATCTAAATGACAATTTTTCTAGGAATATCAATAAGTACTTTTTCATCTAACAATTATCCAAGTATTAGTAAAAAAAATCATTGGTAGTTTTAGCCTGCCACTGTTTCAGTGTTTATCATGTTATTTAACCCTCTAACGGTGTTTCTTTAATATCCAAAAAAGTAGTTAAATAATTTTGTCTAGGGTAATTAATGGTCCACTGAACTCAAAAATACCATCCATTCTTCATTATCTCTTTGCGTGTAAAATTATTCAAAAATCGGTACTTAATCGGTTCATTACTGATGAAGACCGATGTAGCCGGGATCGAAATTGCAATACCTTTCTAAAAAATCCAAATTTAACCAAATCGGTTGAAAAATGGTCCCTCTAAAGTGGTTGACCTTTGACCTTTAATAATTCAAAATGGAAAATTTTCCGGTCATAGGTATGTTTGGGCGAAATGCTCGCCTGGATTAGCTCTAAAACATATCCGAAAATCATTGAAAAAGCTTGGGCCAATTTTGAGAGAAACCAAAAAAATATGGTTTTTAGAGGGTCAGAGAGGGGGGTGGGGAGGGGAAAAAAAACTTCGGGAGATTTTGTTTTTTATTGGGGGTCATCGACGACTGGAAGTCGATATCTCTTACCGTTTAAGCTCTAGAACAGTGACAAGTTGAAAAAAGACGATTATATAACTGCTCTCTCTTTGAGTTCGAGCAATAAATAAATAAATACACAAATAGAAGGAGAGAGTGTACACTGTACAGTGATGGAAATAAGTATAATTCCACCCCTTAATCCTTAAAGAAACTCAGCAAAAAAAGAAATGTCAATAAAAATTCATACGTAGACCACAAAGTCCTTTCATGCCAACATAAAAAATCGACATTTTGATTTTTTATTCTAAGTATTTTTAGAAATATAATAGAATTTTGTTTTTTAGGCTGGAAATAAGTATAATTCCACTCAATAAATTGAGCGCTAGCGTATTTATTTTGACCAAATTTAGATTATTATTTTTTAATAATTTCATTTTTAATTAAAATTAATAAATTAAGTTCCATTTTCTAAAGTTTTGCATTAATTTTTGCCGAGATATCGTGGGAAAAATGTTTAACGAACAAAAATAAAGGAAACATTAAAGTCTTGGTGGCGATGAATGTTAGGAACTAAGAAAAATGACTAGGTCCTATCAGATAATTGTCAAATTTATCAATATATCTGCCTTACATGCCTTTTAAGGTACCCCAAGGGTCTAAAATCGTCTGTTGTTAAGAGTCCAAACGAGCAATGTGCCTCTAACAGTGTTGCTTTTCAGTCGAAAAAAGGATTTTTCCGCCAAAATCCGATTGTAATACGATGCTTTCGGTTTAGTCTGGTTATGTCCTGATGATTTTGTCCCAAAATGGCATGCGTAAGATTTCGATCAATACCAAACTTAAGGTCCCCCGACCCCCCTGACCCGAGCTATAAGGGTCCAAAAAAAATTTCTTAAAATGGCCATAACTCCGGTTCTAATTGTCAGAATTTAAAAACAGAGGGCTTTTTAGAAAGCTCTCGTGAAATTCCACATCCCCTTCTAACATGACAAGTTCATAAAACCACCGCTAGGTGCGCTCTTATTAAAATGAAGATTTTTCAATTTTCTAAATTAAATAACTCAAAAATTCCATTGTGCATCGGGCTGAAATTTTAGTATGTTATAGCCGCAGATTATAACTATCAAACAAAAAAATACTTAAGTCGATCCATAACCCCTGACCCTAGCTATAAGGGGTCAAATTTCGAATATTGACCGGCCTCTATCTTCGGTTCTAATTAAGATTTTGACCTAAGTTTTGGGTTTTTGGTTTCGTCTCGATGAGCACTTTCAGATGGAAGTTCAAAAATTCACCACAGGTGGCGCTGTGATAGCGTCAAAATTCATCGAAATTCAAAGTCATTTTTCTCAAAAATTCCTTTGTGCAAGTTAATGAAATTTTAGAGTGTTGTAGTCTAGTCTATGGTGTTTCCAAAATTGGACGTAAGTGCTCTGTGGTTATAATAGAACCGGAGATATGAGGGGTCAAAGTTCACGAAATTCAAAAAATCATATCTCTGGTTCTATTTGACCGATTTTTATGAATGAGGGCCTAAACGAAAGATCTCATCAAATGCTACAACTTTCTAAAACATTTTAACTTCGTGGCACCAACACCAGGGGCGCCACAGTCGAAAAACCAATTTCAACATCACATAACCTCAATTATCTCGACACGTGCTTAACCTATTTTGATGATTACTTCGACATAATTGTAGAGGACATTTGTTTCTATATCAGATCAGATAATGCGATCTGTCCGATTTTGCCGTTTAAGTGTGAAAAAATTGATTTTTCCCATAATAACGCTTTGAAATCCCTCAGATGCCATTTTAACTGCCTCTACTCCACCAAGACACTTAAAATAGAGTTTTAAATAGAAAGTCTCACAAAATACAACAATTCTTTGATATAGTTGAAGTTCATCAAATGAACACTTGGGGCGTTCTGGTCGAAAAAATGAGTTCAGAAACAACCTCGAATATCTCGTTTTCAGAGTAATCAATGAGATCTATTTTATGGAAAGATTATAGAGAACATTCTGGTCTACATTTCACCCATATATCACTTTTGTGCCAGTTCTTCCAAATCCTTGATATTTTGGTTTAAATACAAAATTTGTATAATTTCACGAATTTGATTCAAGATAACTGAATGGCGTCCCCCAACTTCAGCTCTAAATCGAATTTGCATGCATTCGGAGTTAGCTCACGTTAAGAATCTCACCCACATAAACCGGTTAGGATTATCTGTCCCTTTTATATAAAAATTGTTTATCTCGTCATTTATTATTATTTGAATTGTGAATTTTATTTATTTATCATTAGGTTGGTTTATTAGTTCTCTGACTTCAATTAGAGAATTTATTTTTCACATATGAGTATTCCAAAGCAATTGATGTTTGAAAGTTATGCAATTGGATCGGCGGAAGCAGAGTATCTAAGAGAATCAATGAAAAGATGTTTTATTAAAATTTTCTTAAACATCTTAAAATGCGCACATCATTGTCCTTGACTTGTAATTACGGCAGAATTTTGAAAAATATTTTGATAGTTGTTATATATCACCAACGTTAACACAGATGGTGTTTAGTGCAAAAATTTGGTGTTTTGTGACGTGCGAAGATTCATCAAGCACCTCTGGAGGAAGTATAAAAGCCCGCTGTGAATCGATCCAAAGCATCATTAGCAAGTTCTAGCTAAAGTATTCAGTCAAGATGCGTTTCCTGCTTGTGACTCTCTGCGTAGCCGTGGTGTTCGCACCAGCCCTTGGTAAAACCTTTAAATAAGGATATTTTTTAGGTTCCAGTTTCAAATACTTGTTTTCTTATTTTTTATTATTTTTTTAGGAAAACCTTTTGGGGACCTTTTTGGAGGAATTACTGATACTCTTGGAGGACTTGCTGATACCGCTGGAGACCTTGTCGAAACTGGCTTAAATACTGTTACAGATGTTGCGGAAGGAGTAGTAGACACTGCTACTGGTGTTGTGGGGGGAGTAACTGAAACTGTTCAAGGCCTTGCTGATCAGGTTACCGGAGTTCTGTCTGGTATCACCGATGCTGCTGGAAACACCCTTCAGGCTGTTACTGATTCTGCTGGAAATCTCGTGGTCCAAATCACCGATCTTGCTGGAAACACTGTGGAAGTGGTTCTTGATGTTGTAGATGGTGTGGTTACTGGTGTTGCTGATGTTGTGGGAACCGTAACTGAGAGTATCCAAGCGACTCTTGATCAATTGACCTCCACTATCAGCGGAGCTGCTGATACTGTCACCGATGCCGCTGGTACCGCTACCGATGTTGCCACCGATGCCGCTGGTACCGCTACCGATGTTGCCACCGATGCCGCTGGCACCGCTACCGATGTTGCCACCGATGCCGCTGGCACCGCTACCGATGTTGCCACCGATGCTGCTAATACCGCCACCGATGTTGCCACTGAAACCGCCACCACTGTTACCGAGGCTGCTCCCTAATTCCTCGCCTGAAAAGAAAAGTAAAGAGTTTCCGAAAATTATAACGTTGGATGAATGAAAGCAATGTCAAAATAAAATAATTTTTTGCAAGCATAATATCCGGCTGTTTTTGAGCAAAAATTTGGAAACATAATTGTTTCTGTGGTCCCCCAACATATTTTATATTACTTCTTTGGGAAAAGCAAGAATAGCCTAAATAAGCTTATTGAAGTAGAGATTCTTATCGTGAGCAAACTAGGATTGAATGCAAATTCGTTTTCGAATTGAAGTTGAGACATTTTGTAATTTTTAATCAAATTTCTTATGACAAATGTAAAATTTGAATTTAAATCACAATATTTAGGATTTTGATGGACTGAGAGAATTTGCATGCATTCTGAGGTAGCTCAAATTAAGAATCTCACCTATATTAAGCTGACATAGGCTTATCACTAGTTTTTCTATATAGATTTACACACTTTCACTCAAAAATAGATTATACAATATTATGACTTGTTTATGGATCTAAAAGCATTTACAGTAGACTTTCGCTCAATCAGCTCTTTTTCAATCGGGCGCAAAATTTTGTTGACAGTTTTTACGTTTGATTTTAAAGAAAATTTATTTAAATTCGCTGTAGTTCGTCTTGTTTTATCGTGATTCTTTATATTTGAGTGCTTTTTGTGGAATTTACAATGATTTTGGTGCCCAAGTCACACTTACGACTAAGGTCCAGAGACGACTAAGCTAGTTCATAGCCAAGTCAGTTCCTGACACACTACGAACGATGATTAACATTTACTGGTACCTACAATACATAACTTTTGTGAGTTTTTATGCATATATTTCTACTGAAATGCACTAAGACTCTTCTGAAAATGAAACTATTTGTAATATCATGTCTCAGTACACGTGCAATAATTATTGTTAATTACAATTATTTGTGAGGTGGAAGCTAACTCACGACTTAAGTCAATTTCTACGATTCTAGTGAATAATTCTTATTGTTATAAGTGAATTGTCAAGTAAATTTACAAGTGGTTTCATTTTCAAAGGAGTACTAGTGCATTTCAGTAGAAATATCTGCAGAAAACCCACGAAAGTTATGTTTTGTGAGTGCCAGTAAACGTTAAGCCTCGTTTGTAGTGTGTCAGGAACTGACTTGGCTATGAACGAGTTTAGTCGTTTCTGGACTTTAGTTGTAAGTGTGTCTAGGGCATAATGGAACAAGTCTATGGTAGTGTTAATGATAGCCACTGTGGGGTGGTCCAAGCCACCCCCAATTTGTGTGTTTGTTCGTTGTCCCCTGCCCCTTGTGGAGCAGAAGATTTGATGTCGGCAAGTCCGCTTGCCATTGACGTGACCCGTTTCTGGGCAAGACATACTTTATTTTTTTAAAGCCTCGACACGGTTAATAATAGATGGCTGCCTTACTGCTGTGGTCTTTTTGGACCTATCGAAGGCCTCTGACACCGGTGAGCTACTCAATACTCTTGGATAAGCTAGAATGCTTGGGTTTCCGTGGTCTGACTCTGAATTAAGATTGGAGATCTGTGCGGTGATCCTGTGGGGGTGACATCTGGGTTGCCTCAAGGCAGTGTCTTGGGACCTCTGCTCTTTAACATCTACATCAATGTAAATGCAAAGTGTGATCTGGATCTGCATGGTAAACTAACAGCTTTTGCTGACGATATTTCAATCATTTACTCAGGTAGGTCTTGGGAAGATGTCGACGGGTTGATAGGGAATGATATGACGGTTGTGCGTAGATGGCTGGACTGTCACCAGATGATACTCAAAGTGATTGTGTTGGTACATGTTGCTCTTCTCAATGTTTTGTAATTCCATATGAGTAGTACCAATGTATTACAGTGACTGTGTGGATTAACGTACCTCTTGCATTTCAATATGGATTATCGTGCCTCTTCAATGCATGTGTGTACGTGTGGATGCTTACAAGTAATCAGCTGACTTCTTTTCTCAGAATTTTTGATCACACTTTTGATTTTTCCATATGCTAGAATAATTATATACATTTTTAGAACTTATACATGCATACACAATGAAAAAAACGCAGAGGTGCGATAATCCATAGTGAATTTAAAGAGGTAAGATAATCCATAGAGACGCTGAATGAGTGGAAGAGGTACGATAATCCATACAGACGCTGAATGAGTGCTGTTGCATATAAAAGTATCAAGTGATTTCCCCCTTCTCACAACAAACTCGTCAAATTTCTTCAACAGATCGCCATAATGTCTGACAAATGCAATGGTTTATTAAAATGAAATATAATTAAATGGCGAAGTTTTTGATTTTACAATATATTCAAATTGAGAGTAAGTTATGGAAACAAAAATGAAGCATAAATAGGTGAACAGATAATTCTAACAAGTACAGGTTTAAAAAACATGGAAAATAATTTTAAGTTTGTTTTATTTATTATAAAGAAAGCATATAAAAATATATTATAAACATGTTGTGAACATGAATGATCATATTCGTATCAAAGATTTTATTTACATTATACATGTCTATTGTACAATATTTCACAAAACAAACGAAAATAATTAATAGGAGGCCGTAAATCTCGTGGTTGAGTAAACCAAGTTAAATCCAAAACAGATAAGGAATTATTTTTACATGTAGATTCATATTGATTCCAATATTCATGTATATAATAGCGTACAGAATTATTGTAGACAAAAGTGAATTGAATAAATTCATTTAATATTAATAATTTACAAAATTCTTCTTGAGTAAGAACTATAGTTTCTTTTTTCTGAGACATTAAAATGCAAGTGTTTTTATTAAAAATCATAAACCCAATTAAAATCGAAAGATCATTTTCGCTTTGAAAGAAAAAATCAGATGCTTTTTTCACATTATTAGTTGTTGTATTAAAACATTCAAGTATTTCATTTTTTTTTGCAATCAAAGAATTCCATAGATTTTGAGTAAAATTAATTGAATCCACTGTAGTGAAACTTGTTGTTGAAATACGCAAAATTGGTGTAAAATCTTTAGAAGAAAATCCAATAGTCGTATGTGTAGTTTTCAGATCATTTAAAAAAGGGACAGATAATCCTAACCGGCTTATGTAGGTGAGATTCTTAACGTGAGCTAACTCGGAGTGCATGCAAATTCGATTTAGAGCTGAAGTTGGGAGACGCCATTCAGTTATCTTGAATCAAATTCGTGAAATTATACAAATTTTGTATTTAAACCAAAATATCAAGGATTTGGATGAACTGATAGAAATGTGATATATGGATGAAATGTAGACCAGAATGTTCTCTATAATTTTCCCATAGAACATGATCTCATCGATTACTCAGAAGCCAAGATAAGCGCGGTTTTTTGTTTCTTAACTCGTTTTTTCATCCAGAGTGCCCCAAGTAGTCATTTGTTGAGCTTCAACTATTTCAAAGAATTGTTGTATTTTGTGGGACTTTCCATTTAAAACCCTATTTTAAGTGTCTTGGTGGAGTAGAGGCAGTCAAATTGGCATCTGAGTGATTTCAAAGCGTTTTTATGGGAAAAATCATTTTTTTCACACTTAAACGGCAAAATCGGAGTGATAGCGTAGTCTGAGCGGAAAATGATGTATGGACGAAATGTAGAGACAAATGTGTTCTACAATTGTGTCGAAGTAATCATCAAAATCGGTTTAGCGACAGTCGAGATAATTGAGGTTATGTGATATTGAAATTGGTTTTTCGACTGTGGCGCCCCTGGTGTTGGTCCCACGAAGTTCAAATATTCTAGAAAGTTGTAGCATTTGGTGAGATCTTTCGTTTAAGCCCTCATTCATCAAAATCGGTCACATAGAACCGGAGATATGATTTTTTGAATTTCGTGAACTTTGACCCCTCATATCTCCGGTCCTGTTTTAACCACAGCGCGCATACGCACCATTTTGGAAACGTCCTAGACTGGACTACAACATACTAAAATTTCATTAACTTGCACAATGCCGTTTTTGAGAAAAGTGACTTTGAATTTCGATGAATTTTGACGCTATCACAGCGCCACCTGTGGTGACTTTTTGAACTTCCATCTGAAAGTGCTCATCGAGACGAAACCAAAAAGGTAAAATTTAGGTCGCTATGTTAATTAGAACCGGAGATAGAGGCCGGTCAATGTTCGAACTTTGACCCCTTATAGCTCGGGTCAGGGGTTATGGATCGACTTAAGGTTTTTTTTGTTTGATAGGTATAATCAACGGCTACAACATACTAAATTTTCAGCCCGATGCACAATGGAATTTTTGAGTTATTTAACTTTTAAGATTTAAAAATTTTCTTTTTAAAAAAAGCGCCCCTAGCGGTGGTTTTATGAACTTGCGATGTTAGAAGGGGAAGTGGCATTTCACGAGAGCTTTCCAAAAAGCCCTCACTTTTTAAATTCTGACAATTAGAACCAGAGTTATGGCCATTTTAAGAAATTTTTTTTGGACCCTTATAGCTCGGGTCAGGGGGGTCGGGGGACCTTAAGTTTGGTATTGATGGAAAGCTCTAAGGCCCAGCTATAACATACTAAAATTTGAGTCCGCTGAATGCCATAGGGGCGGAGGTATTGAGAAAACAAAAAAAGGGGGGTCTTCAAAATGGCGGAAGGAGGGGTGGGGGGTGGGGGGTCTATGCACCAAGTTGCAATTTTCACCCGATATATAACCTTTGCCGAAAACCGCAAGTCGATATCTTTTTTAGTTTAGGAGCTATTAAGCTCCAAAGAGCGGCCGGCCGGCCGGGAACGTAACTTAGCCACATATATATTCGGAATCAGGAAGTGGCGAAACACATTTTGGCCAAATTTGAGGTCGATCGGACGACATGAAATTTTGTTAGGATTATAGTAGGTGAGATTTTGTTAAGAATCTCACCTAATATGTATAGCCACATAGGATGAAATCTTCCTTTCCTGTTCCGTTCAAAAATTTCTTTTGTTTATCTGATGAGTTCTTAAAAATAAAATAAATATTTAGAATCTAAATATTTTAATATATATATATATATATATATATATATAATATCATACCAACTGTTTCTTTATGCGAGTATTACTCTTTGCGTTCTCCATATCTTCGATTTCTTTAAAATTCTTATTCATAAAAAAACACACCTTTATCTTTCAACTATTAAGAATAAACTAATTTATTTCGCTTAATGGAATGCTATTTAAACCAGAAATAGTATAATTTTTTTATCAATTTATCATTTCTCTGTAAGTTTTCCCCAAATTGATCAACAAATTCAGTCATTGATAAACCTAGTGATTTGTATAATGCATAAATACAACAATAATACCCACACAATGAAGAAAAGGGGTGTTGTATAATTTTTTTATTATGTACAGTTTTACCATTTGAATGTTTTTCTATAAATTTCTGTATATGAATATCCGATAATTTTCTTCCAAAAGAATCAAATAGCTCAGCGGGTTGTTTTCTAGAATGAATGGATATAGCAAACCAATGATGACCAGGTAAATTACTAGGATCTGTATTTATAATAATAATCCCATACGAAATTTTTTTAATTTTTGAAATCTGATCAATTGAATATACTCCTTTAAAATATTTCTTCGTATATTTGTTATGTGATAATTTTTTCTCGATCTCACGATTATTCAACATTTCAAATTTCTTTTAATTTTCGTTAAAATATATTGTTGTTATTTGTTCATCATATAAATTATAAATGAAAAAATTAAAATTTTGGGACTATTTATATACATTTAATTTATCTGTATGACACGTATCACATAGGGAATTAAATTATTATATTACGATTTATTATAATGACAATAGAAATTAAAAAAACATGTATTTCATATTTTCGAAAACTTAAGACATTTATTTATATTAGGACAAAATTATATTTCTGTTTTTATCTATTTCTAACTTTATGTCATACTCCGCATATACAATGCATGTTATTGTTTTTGATAAAGCTCTTGCGAATCGTCCTTCAATTCGTACTGTTCCTTGTTCAAGAAGTGATAAGCAGGAATCAGTGTAGGAATCAGGGTCCAAGTCAAATGCTAATAAGAAAAACCCATTCTTAAAATCTTCCCTTTTTATTTGGTGAGACCTAAAATCGTGGTGAATTCCTGTCCCATTAAACAATGTTTGATAAGCTCGTGCATAATGATCATGTTCAAAATTCATTTGAAGAGGTTGTGTTGGATACGGAATACCATTAACTAAGAGAATGAAGTCCGTCATATTGAAATGCTGGAAGTTGTATGGATTTAAAGATTTCGTACCATTGTATGCTGCGTTTTCAACCATTCCAAATATAATTCTTCGGGGGAGTACACCATGTATGATATTATCTAAGTTTATAGAATTAGAACCGGAACTTATTGTAACAGTTTTAATTTCTACTTTTTTGTAATGATAAACAGCATTTCGTTTTGTCAGTACTGCATTATGGGCCATTAGTATATTTGGATTAATCGTCAGTTGTTTAATATACATTGTAGCTTCCAATACTCTATATATTGAATTATCAGATGCATTTTCAATTATGAAAAATGCAGGTTTCTCAAGGGTTAATACCACCCGTAAATCTACATTGTTTATTAGAAACACTGGTTGATTTATTAGGTCACAATGCAGACGCCCCATAACTTCGACCACTTTGCTGTTTTTAAACAGTTCTTTTCTTTTTTCCAATCCTAAATTTCCTGTTAAATTATCCATTTTTCCATCATCACGATACCACCCACTATTCTGTAAAAAAGTATTCGTAGCATCTGTACCATAAGATAAAATTGTCTCGATATAACTTCGATAGTGATAATCCCCTTCATTTTGAGAAATAGTGGTTCCATTTAATGATAATGAACATGATCTGATTATTGAATGTAATATATTATTTGCAACGCCCGGCTGATTCTCGTCAGAATTTTTAAATTTTTCTCCATTGCTATTAAGCAATTGAATTTTAAATCTAATTTGTATGGATGAAAGATCTCTGTAGCAGTCACCATTTCCTACGGATAGAAATTCTATTACGGAAGGATTATCAAGGCTAGCTAGAGGTTGGTAAGAAACTTCATCTGATCGTAGGATTGCTGTTTGTATCGGTGGAGTATCGAAAATGTCCAATTCAGATTTCATGCACTCTTTGTAAGCCATTATGTAAAAATATCTAGAGTTCTTTCTTTTATATTTTTTTTCCTTTTATTAGAATTTTTCTTCGCTTTGGAAACTTTTGAGATAATTTTCCGTAATATATTATTTTTCTTTAAGGAACCGTCTTTCTTGAAATCACTTTGTCGAATGATTTTCTTTTTCGGTTTACCTGAATTTATACCTTTTCCTTTTATAGTATTTTTAATTTTTTTCATTGCTCTATCCTTTAAATTATCACGTGCTTCTAATCCTCGATCATATAATATATTTTTAATTGGCTTATTTGTTGTACCTATGTCTTGTAATACATTTATACCAGTTTTTATTGCCTGATCTTTGACTGCACTAAGTCCTGATTTAAAAATAGGTTTAAGAAATCGTAGTAGTCCACCAAATATTGAACCTAGTCCTCTACCTCTCTGAATTCCAAGATATGGAGATTTATAAATATTTCCAATTAGGCCCCCACCTGATTGATTCAGATAGTATGTTGTGTACGCGTTAACCATGTTGATAAATATGTGAAATCTAAATTTCATGCACATATATTTATACCCTTACACTTGTCTAAAATGAAGGACAACCATTGTAGGTGTAGCACTAGGTTCGAAGTTATAAGGTAATCCATTTTGAGCTGTTATCAAAATTTCTATCGTGTCAAAACTCTTTCTTTCTAGTGAACAGTATTGAATCCGTTCGAATGATTTATAAACTTCACTATTATTAAGTAGTAATATAGTACGAAGACAACGTGATAAGGAATTTCCAACGAATTGAGGTCTAATTATATCCGTGTAGACAAACATAAGCTCTCTTTTACTAATGTCTTCTAAAATAGGAAATGATAGAGCAGGGTGATTAGCAACAGATGACACAATTTCATTATTATATTCAATTTCAACACGGGGAGGTATGTGAGACCTTCTTGCTAATAGCAAAAGACTTCTTTGATTTCGTTTGTTTTTTGGTATTGACTTTAATATTGTTTCTAAAAAGTCTTCTATTGATGAAAATTTTGAAGCATATATCGGAATATCAAATTTCTCCTTTTCTATTTCAACCTGTATAGTTACTACAGGATTTCCTCTGTTGGATGTACTCAATAGCTGTATATCTGTATTATCGTCATCTAATAATGTCTTAGATATGGCTTTTCTCATGGATGATTCAAAATAATTTTCTTCCAATTCAAGTTTAGTATTAGCAAGGTATAAAAATAAAGCAGTAGTTAAATTTATAAGACCTGTTAAAATAGGAATTTTAGTTCCATAATTTACGACACTTTTTTTCTTATTTTGTAACCTTGTATCACTTTCGTCAATGACTAAATAATTTAATTTATTTTTTTCCTCAATTATCTTCCTCTTTTTTGGTTTCGAAGATGCTGATATATTAAAAGCAATTTCTGTGATTCCAACTATCCAATTTCCTAGTAAATCTATTTTTTGTGGTAATTTTGTGAAAAAATGCGCAAGACTATTTTCTGGAAAATATTCCATAGACGAATTACTAAGTAAAGTAAGATAAAAATCATTTTTCATCGTTGATGCCATGTTGTTTCTCCAATGTAGTTTTATAAATCCACTGATTTGGACTTCCGTCTTTAAAGCTTACAAAGAACTGAAGGGATTTACCTAAACCACGAGTTTTTATAATTTTTTCAATAGGAGGATAACCGTTCCTAATTTGCACTTTTTGTAGTTGTTCTGAATAAAATCTTCCGGATATCGGAGTATTTTTATAATCAGTCAAAGTATACAGTGGAAAAGGAATCTTTTTGATCACGTTTTTTATATAAAATTTCTCTTGAGTCCATCGTTGTTCATATCCTCGATCAAAATTTACTTTTGGTCTTGCAATTCTAACAACATCATTGACTTTTAGTGTAAGTTTTTTATTCTCTGTCTTTTCTTTTAATTTTTCATATTTTTTCCTGTAAATTTTATTGACAATTTTAGTAGTATCATCGGTAACATCAGATGGAGACATCTTGATTGTAGAGTGATACGAGTTATTATATAATTTTACTAATCTTGGAAGTACATCGATGTATCGCCTGGTATTATTTTGTGTAAAATATTTATACATTAATTGTTTTAAAGTTCTGTTAAATCGTTCAACAACAGCACATTTTAAAGTAAAGTTGTATGAAAAATATTGACTAATGTTATTTTGTATTAATAAATTTTTAAATTCTTTGTTTGTAAACTCTTTTCCTCTGTCAGATTGAACAATTTTAGGCTTACGTGATTGTTTTCTTAAAATACTTGAAAATGCTTTTGTTACCTCACTAGCAGATTTATTTTTTAAAGCCTGGACCCAAGCAAATTTAGAAAACACATCAATTATCGTTAAAATGAAGGAATATCCATCATTATATTTTTGAATTTGACGCATATCACATAAATCTATTTCCCATAGTTCATCTATATTAAAAACTCTGTACATATTTCTTTCAAATCTTTTTTTTATTGGAAAATGCAATGTGTATACATCTTCTTTTTCTAAAAAATCTTGAAAAATTTGGTTTTAATGATTTGTGCAATTGATCAGGGCGATTATACAAGTTACTACTATCCAAATTTAAATATTGATTTTCTAAGGTATTCCTTGCCATTTTAGTTTCTTTACAGTTGGAAAATTTATCTCGCTTTGTGCTTTCTTCAGTCCACGCGTCAAATAAGTGTGTGTTTTTTCCAAGGGTTTTTTTCCTTTTATAGTTTTCGTTTTCTTAGGTGCATGTTGTTTGGATATACGTTCTAAATATCCTCCAGGAAAACTATAAACTGTCCCATCTGACCCTGTAATACTATTTCTATTTAAATTATTGCCTTTGAATAACTTTTGTTTAATATCGTTGGGCAATAATTCAAATTCTTCATTTGGTAAAAGGTCTGTTTCGTCACTTTCTTTATTTTCTTCATTCTCTTCGTCCGTTTGAGTTTCGAATATTATTTCTTGCATCTCAGGAATACTAGGTTCTATTGTTTTATTTCTTTCGTTAACTTCTATTATTTTATCACCATCATCATCATCATCATCAGAATATGTTTGTTGCTCATTAAAATTATCCCAAACAAGTGACTGATCGGTCGCACGTATATTAGATTTAGTAATTTTATCTGGCGACATGTTTGTGTCTTGATCTTTGTAGTAAAGTTTTCTCGTTTGAGTTCCTACTTGAGCAAATTGATTTTGTTTCACACCGTCTAGTGATTTTATTGGTTTTCTTCGTGATCGTCGATTAAGTTCAGCTTGTCTGTGTAAAATTTGACGGTATCTATACCATTTGTCTATAGAATTTAGTTTCTTATTTTTTAACACATTAAACATTTCTGAATCAAATTTATTTTGAGAATTTGTCAAATATAAAAAAGGACTTATTTTTTCAAATATTTCTGGTGTAACAACTATCATCCGTTGCAAGCTGTTTGCTTTTCTTGCATTCATGTTGACAAAATCTTTCCTAAAAGACCTGAAAGTACAGTATAGAGAAGAGTTGGCAAAAATCCTCCTTTTTGTTTAAGAATTTTCTTCTTTGAGCAGAGAGTTGTTTTTGAACATGCGAGAGAACGTATCTTGTTTTTATACCCTCGTAACCGTTGAATTTGACTTGGTGTTAAAGGATAATTTCCGTTTAGTACATTTAAGGCTATTTCGGAAATCGCTTTAATAGAAGTAGAATCACAATTATTTAAAATAGCATTTCGCATTTTAGGATTAGCATCTTTAAGCATATATAAAATAAATTTGTTGTCCTTTAGACGTTTCAAAGATCCATTCTTTTTCAAATTCCGAGACTTCTTTATCTTCGTCATTTCTAAATTTTTTCATTTCATCTGAAGGTATATAACATACAGAATAATTTTTTTGCAACACATCAGTTCGAAATCTAGCAAAATCAGGTGTTTCCTGATTCAAGTCTATAAATAAATAGCCAAAAGGCTTACTTGTTGCTTCTTTATATACTCTTAGAAGATCGGAAGGATTATCTGGATATAATTGACGCGCTAGAGGAAAAAATTGATATTTATCACGTATATTTTTAAATATAACCATGTATTTGGTATTTAAACTAATAGTTCTTGAGACTCGTGACTGATAAAAAACATTCTGACACATGAAAATTACAGAAATGTTTCTGTGGTGAGATTGTTTTACAAATAAGTCACATATCTTTCCTTCGTGTTCTCGATCTGTCATTAAGTCATCAATTACTATTAATTTTGGTGATTTATTACACATTCCACTCCATAATTCATCTGGTATACCTCTACAAGTTCTTAAATTTTTTATTTGAGGTAAATCTCCAATACTACCGTTTTCAGAAAAACACCACAATATATGATCAAAATGTGTCTTAGTTAAATCATAAAGATTGTTTAATAATTGAAGGGCAAATGTTGTTTTGCCACATCCTGATGGTCCTGCTAATATCAGAGTAAATGGAATAGGAAATTTAAACATATCTCAAAGAATTTTCAACAAAGGTCTATTAATGAAATGATTCAAGATAAATGATTAAAAACAGAATGATTATATATATTATTGTTTCAGGTCTATTTATAGTCTTCACAGACATGACTGCATTATGCATACCTTTTGTTTGAAACTTGGACAAAAATTCGTTGATGAAATCATTGAAAAAAAAACACTTTCCAAATTATAGCAAATATATCTTTATTAGATGAATTTTTAAAAATACAATACTTGACATCACATTATTGTTTATATTTATTAATATTATTACTATATTTATAGTTTTTATTATTTACATTACATATCATATTTTCATTACATATCATATCATATTTATTATATATCATATTTTACATGTTTAGTATATTACAAACAAAAATTATGAATATCCGTATGGAATAGTATCATAGTCATCTATTACCTTACGTTTATTGAAAGTAAATTGTAATTTTTTTGCTACATCCTTCGACACGATTCCAAAATTTCCCGCTCGCATAATCTTATCCCTGCATATTACTTCTCTGAAACCACTATCACTACAATCCTTCACCATATCTTTCATAGTATTGAAATTTACAAGATCGGTAGATGATCTGTTCAATGTTATTCCCTTACAAACTGTCTTGTAGTAATATTTCTGTGATTTGGGTGAAAATATTTTTAGAGCATAGGTCTTGGGACCTAAAGAAACATACTCCTCTATAAATGAATTTTCTCCATATGATGAGAGTTCATCCGTTAATTCACCCAAATATGAGCCAGTTTTTAAAGGATTTGTTTTCCCTTTTCGTAGAATAAAAAGCACAGAATCTGTATCACAGTACAGTATATCACGACCTAATTTTGACATTACATCATATAATGCAATACGTGCATTAGTCGTAGTGCATATTCCAACCCCTACACTAACATGTTTTGTGATTGGCAATGTGTCCGAAAGGTGAGAATAGGAAAGGGACAGATAATCCTAACCGGCTTATGTAGGTGAGATTCTTAACGTGAGCTAACTCGGAGTGCATGCAAATTCGATTTAGAGCTGAAGTTGGGAGACGCCATTCAGTTATCTTGAATCAAATTCGTGAAATTGTACAAATTTTGCATTTAAACCAAAATATCAAGGATTTGGATGAACTGACAGAAAAGTGTTATATGGGTGAAATGTAGACCAGAATGTTCTCTATAATTTTCCCATAGAACATGATCTCATCGATTACTCAGAAGCCAAGATAATCGAGGTTTTTTGTTTCTTAACTCGTTTTTTCATCTAGAGTGCCCCAAGTAGTCATTTGTTGAACTTCAACCATATCAAAGAATTGTTGTATTTTGTGGGACTTTCCATTTAAAACCCTATTTTAAGTGTCTTGGTGGAGTAGAGGCAGTCAAATTGGCATCTGAGTGATTTCAAAGCGTTATTATGGGAAAAATCAATTTTTTCACACTTAAACGGCAAAATCGGAGTGATAGCGTAGTCTGAGCGGAAAATGATGTATGGACGAAATGTAGAGACAAATGTCCTCTACAATTATGTCGAAGTAATCATCAAAATCGGTTCAGCGACAGTCGAGATAATTGAGGTTATGTGATATTGAAATTGGTTTTTCGACTGTGGCGCCCCTGGTGTTGGTCCCACGAAGTTCAAATATTCTAGAAAGTTGTAGCATTTGGTGAGATCTTTCGTTTAAGCCCTCACTCATCAAAATCGGTCACATAGAACCGGAGATATGATTTTTTGAATTTCGTGAACTTTGACCCCTCATATCTCCGGTTCTATTGAAACCACAGCGCACATACGCACCATTTTGGAAACGTCCTAGACTGGACTACAACATACTAAAATTTGATTAACTTGCACAATGCCGTTTTTGAGAAAAATGATTTTGAATTTCGATGAATTTTGACGCTATCGCAGCGCCACCTGTGGTGACTTTTTGAACTTCCATCTGAAAGTGTTCATCGAGACGAAACCAAAAAGGTAAAATTTAGGCCGCTATGTTAATTAGAACCGGAGATAGAGGCCGGTCAATGTTCGAACTTTGACCCCTTATAGCTCGGGTCAGGGGTTATGGATCGACTTAAGGTTTTTTTTGTTTGATAGGTATAATCAACGGCTACAACATACTAAAATTTCAGCCCGATTGCATAAGGAATTTTTGAGTTATTTAACTTATAAGATTTAAAAATTTTCTTTTTAATAATAGCGCCCCTAGCGGTGGTTTTATGAACTTGCGATGTTAGAAGGAGAAGTGTAATTTCACGAGAGCTTTCCAAAAAGCCCTCATTTTTTAAATTCTGACAACTAGAACCGGAGTTATGGCCATTTTAAGAATTTTTTTTTGGACCCTTATAGCTCGGGTCAGGGGGGTCGGGGGACCTTAAGTTTGGTATTGATGGAAAGCTCTAAGGCCCAGCTATAACATACTAAAATTTGAGCACGCTCGATGCCATAGGGGCGGAGCTATTGAGAAAACAAAAAAAGGGGGGTCTTCAAAATGGCGGAAGGAGGGGTGGGGGGTGGGGGGTCAATGCACCAAGTTGCAATTTTCATGCGATATATAACCTTTGCTGAAAACCGCAAGTCGATATCTTTTTTAGTTTAGGAGCTATTAAGCTCCAAAGAGCGGCCGGACGGCCGGACGGCCGGCCGGCCGGCCGGCCGGGAACGTAACTTAGCCCCCCATATATTCGTGATCAGGAAGTGGCGAAACACATTTTGGCCAAGTTTGAGCGCGATCGGAGGACATGAAATTTTGTTAGGATTATAGTAGGTGAGATTGTTAAGAATCTCACCTAATAAAAATTTGGTCGGGACCACAAGGGTGAATATCTCTTATATAAATACCGGGAGAATGTAAAAGTTCGTTGAATTCCGCAACAGAATTACAAATTATAGTTTTTGTGAGGTTGTCTCTTTGTACAAATTTTCCCCACAAGCTATTTAACATTAATTTAGCAAGGCTACGCAAACCTTTGTTAATTTCAATATTATTTTCATCTAATTTAATCCCTTCTTTTTCAAAATAGTTTTGAATGTATAGTAATTTAGATTCTTTTGTGGAACAATTTTCTGGCCATCCACTGGCCTCTTGCTTTATTTTAAGAAAAGTGTCTACATACTTAGCAAAGAGACCAGTTTCACCATTTTCTCTATCATATTTTGCAATTTCATAAGACCAAATTTCATGACACTTTACAATTCTGTATCCATAGCTATCCGCTAACCGAATTTCCTCAATGCTCCAGTATCCTGATAGCATACGTTCCTCTTCGGTATGATCACAATGAAAGACATTCATAACAAGTGCACATTTTGCACAAAGGGGAAACAGAAGCCTTCCGTTACATTTGAATGGCAAACATGGCAGGTATAAGTCTTTTGGTGGTAATATAGAACATTTGGCTACACCATTAAAATTCAATACATCACTTGGATTTTCAATATCTTTAAAAATTTTCGGGTGGCCTTTAAAATAAGTTGTATATTTATTAGCCCACGGATAGAGGCTTGTGAAATCATAATACAAAATTTTTTCACCTTCCTTAATTTTATGATATAGCCGGAAAACTTCAGTTCTTCCACCATACACTGCCGCGCGCAAATCAAAAGTAGCATTTTCTATTTCAGAATGATTGTCCAAATATTCCTCAATTTGTGGGTTATGTTTTAAAATTTCTTTAAATTCACATTCCCAAATACATTTATAAGTGTAACCCATTTCCTCAATTCTTTTCTTTCTGGCATTTCTTCGGTCAAATCTGTTTTCAATGGTATCATAAGGATCAGAGCTACAATGGTATGATCTATTTAAAATACAAATGTGTCCATGCGTAAAGCAACCTTCAAATTCATAAACAACTTTATTTTGAATGTCGTATCCGTCAACAATGAGATTTGAATTTGGTAATTTATATTCTTGAATTAAATCTACTTTATACAAGTCTTTAAGAGCAAGTAGCCATTTACGACCGATTCTACTTTGTAATTTTAAATACGATGATGCATAATTATTCTTAGGTAATATAGGCAAGGTATTTGGAATTAAATAATTTTGCCTATATACCTTCATAACTGCATCAGCTATTGTGATCGATTGTAAAAATGGATTTATTCCTGTAGTTTTTTGAAAGTCGATCATAAACTTCAAACATCCTTTTCTTAATATACACACATCTTGTGCGCAATATTGCCTTAGTTCCACTTTGTTGTTGAATGTCTTTTCTTTTTGGCTATCATACCACTGAATAAATTCATTGTATCTATCTTCTGTCATTGCATTTATAGGATACATTTCGATCGGCGGATATGGTCCAACATAATTTCGGTTTTCTGCACGGTTAAATCTATAAGGATATTCACCTTTATTTGCATTTTGCAATCCAAAACAAGAGCCAAACTTGGATAACGCAAATGGTATGAAACTTATTGAATCAATAAACGTGATATCATCGACTTTAATACTCAGAATTTTGCGTCCTATTAAAACTGGTTCAATTTTAAATGATCTAGCACACAATTCTTCCAAAACAAACTGAGCGTCATAGGATTTAGAATTGTGTGCTATAACAAAAACTTTCCATTTTCGAAAAGTTAGTACGTAGTCAACAAATTTCTGAACACATTTCGAATTGTCATCACTTTCAAATATTTCTTCAAATTTTTTACAATTTTGACAAATAGCCGGAAACTCGCTAGATTGGTAACATAAGTGACATACCGTATTCGTTACACACAAATTTGGCTCGTGTTTTGTATAGCCATTCGGTAGTTCAATGAATTCTGATTCAAAATCAAAAAATATTATAGAGAATTTGTCTGGCGGCTGAAGTGTGTAGGGTTGGATATAGCAGTAATGGGGAGCTGCAACAATTTTATTGCAAACCTCACACTTAATATTGTTGCAGTCATGAGGTTCTCTTGAAACTTTCGAATCAACAAGTTTAAAACAATTTCTACAAAATATTATATCTTTACAATTTCCGTTGGTTTTATGATTATCAAAACATTTTTGACCGCGAAATTTTTTATTACACTCAACACAATGAGTCATTTGATAGGTGGATTTACAGGGTGGAAAATCTCGGCAATATTTGCACTGACCACTACATCTATGAGCTTTGTTATTGTGCAACTCATCACAGTGAGTGCATTGATAATTGTAAGCAAAAAACGCCTTTGGCGATTTAATGCAACTAAAATGATTTTCTGAAAAAAATAAATTTATTACTTTGTTAGAATTGAGAGCCGTTTTCTCACCCCGAAAAAATGTGCTTTTAAAATCAGTTTGATCATTATAAATGCAAAATCTGAATTCTGGATGTTTCTCTTGAATTTTTTTAACGTCTTCAAGACTATGCCCCCCTGTACGACTTAAATTACATTCATCAATTAATTCTTTGACTTTGCGTTGCAATTTTTTCGGATATCGTTTTAATGATCTTATCATTTTATACCTTTCTTTTAAATTATCCTCTAATAGAGCAATTCCAAATACAGTAGCAACAGGAAGACAGTCTGATTCAGCATTAACATCAATGATAGATTTATTCTTTAAAATGCGTATTTCATCTGATGACATCCTTCCAGGCTTATGAATGGTACGTCCTCTGCCTGAAAATCAAAATGTAAATAAATAAATAAATAAATAAGTAAATAAATAAAAATAAATAAATAAATAAATAAGTAAATAAATAAAAAAATAATGGTAAAAAGTATAAACTATTTACAGAAATTATTAAATTTTGCATTTACCTGTAGATTTGTGTAAAATTTCTGCCGTAATTTCCATCTGCTCGCTCGACAAAAACGAAGAATTACTTTGGTTAACAAGCTCTAATTTTTCGAAAATATTTTCCGATGTTAAATTGTTGATTGGAGTCAGTGGTACGTATACTGGTTCAACTTCTGGAGCATCAGGTAGACCTAGTCTAAGGAGAGCTCTGTCTTCAGATTTACTCTCATTTCTTATATGTGTTATAACTTGGTCAAAAGAATCCTTCAGCCAGTCAAAGTCACTAAATTTAGATGGTTGTTTTATTTGAAAAATTATTTTTAGTTCCGTCAAAAAAAATTTTTTATTAAAAATTTTAATTTTTTCTTTGATATGCACAGTTCCACTGTTTCCTGAATTGTTTTCTTTTCGTGTTTCCACATTGTCCTGCTGTGATTTATTATCTTCTGAATTATCATGCATTTCATTATCAATGTCCTGATTGTTTTGATCATCAGTCACTTCTGTTAGATTTTCAGAATCCTTGTTATCCTCATTTGACTTATTATTTTTCTTCACTTCAATGTTTTTGCTTGCACCTCCACTAATAGTAGGAATATCCTCACTAACAAGTTTTTCAACTCTAATTTTTTTAAGCGATCTGTCTTTGTTTTCATTTTTTCTTTTTTCACCCCTCGAAACAGAGTTAAATAGCTTCTCTAGCACTTCTTCTCGCACATTACGTGAAATTTTTTCATTGTCTTGATTTTTAGTTAAAAATTCAAACAACTTTATTTTATCACTGGAATTAGTCAAAATGATTTCATCTTTTATTAAAATGGAAAGAATATCTTCGTAAATTTCTTCATAATTTTCATCAAATAAGTACTCTATTAGGTCATTCACTGAACTTTTGGCACACAAAATTTGGAGAAAACACTTAACTTTATCAGAAGACATCTTGAGTTATCTTTACCGATAGAATGTCAATGAAAGAATGAAAATCATGGAAATTAAAATATCATTTTATGCGACAAAAATGCAAATGAATTAGATAAGTGTGTGTTAGTGAATTGTGGACGAAATCATCGAACATTTCCAGAATATGCAATTATTTTTTCGTCATCTTTATCAACAGTGCTATAAATTGAGCTGCAATAGATAGAATTACTGTAGACGAATATTATGTCATATTTATATACCAATACATCTACTACATATTGTAAAATATGCCATGTGCATTTATGATGTGAATAAAATAATATACAAAATGCTGACTCTTATTTTTTTTAAATCCCATCCCTATCCCCTAGGTCGTTGGCAAAATTTTGCCATGTATGACCGCCAATTTGCTGACTCTTATCAAAAGTGAAATTTGAGGATCCTTGTTCTCTCCTCTTGTGTGAGAGAAATATTCTTTTTGATTTATAATTGCGTTCATTCTCTGATTGAAAGCTGAAGTGAAAAGACGCTAATGATGGTAAGTGACATTACTTTTGAAATTAATAAATAAATAAATATTTATAAAATTTTCAGGCTGATGATCTAAGGAACTTGTTTCTCCAAGCTGAAAACTGTGATCTCCGGCGGGAGACCATGTCAATTACTCGACTTCCGCATGGAGAATACTTCAAGATTGATCGGATCGAGAAGATTGACTTTGAGAACAACGAATATGGACAAAACTTTTGTCTTAAGGTAAGATATTGATAATCAGTCGTAATTGAATTCCATAAAAAAATATGTAAAAATACTAATATTCGATTTTTTTCTTTACAGGTTTATTTACCAACCAATTCCTTTGACGTCTGGCTCACCAACTACTGGAACCAGCGTCTCGATGCAGAGGCCGTGAGTCGTGCAGCAAAAGTTCGCCCTTATTTTATTGCCTATAAGGGATTAAAATCAATGGGGCGATTCCAAAGGGCTGACATAGACATCGTCCCAGATGTAGAAGAACAGCACCATCAACATGCATTGGTGATTGAGAATGCAGCAGAAGAGCATCCTGAACAACAATCAACATTTGAGTCTACACAAATTCCCACAGCACTAATTCCATCAGTTCAAAAGTCATCAACATTGACTCAAAAAATTGATGCAGCGCAGATGCCAATACTTCAAGCAACATCGAATATACTGCATTCAACAGTCGATTCTCCGAAAATTGATGCAGTGCAAATGCCACCACCTCAAGCGTCATCAAAGCTACAGATGGGAAAACAACCAGAAGATCCTGTACCAGGATCTTCAAAGGTTATTGTTGCACCCGTGGCTTCCGTGGCGCCACAGAGGGCCAATAACGAATACGTGTCCGACTCCTCCTCCTCTCAGGGAGAAGGAGACGTAATCGTTATTGATGAAGAAGAAGGTTCTTCAACTACACTAAAAAGAAGTGTGAAGAAGAAGAGGTCGAAAAAGGGGGATGATGGAGCATCCCCACAAAAACAGCCGCGTTCGAAAGCTAATACAGCAGTGACATCATCCACCAATTCAACTACAGCTGTTAATACCCAACTCCTACAACTACCATCCTTTGAAAGTATGTTTTCACAATATTCGTAAAAAAATCGAGATTAACCCTCTCAGGACGAGTCGAGATAGAAAAATAATCTTTCTGACTATTGAAAGTTATTTTTTCCAGAAAAATTATTTTCTCTATGAGCAAACGGTAACTACTAGACCTGAGAGAGCTAATCGATTTCATCAATTTCTTTTTTTAATTTACTATTTACGTTTTTAGTTTTTTCTTCTCATTTAATAATTTTTCTTTATATTTTTATCTACCTTTAAAAATTTCAAGAGAACTATTTTATTTTCTTATTTTACCATTTGTATTCCTATTTTTATAATAAGATTTTTTTTTCAATTCTGTTTATTTCTTTCAAATATGATATTAAAAAAAAAAAGATAATAAATTTAATATACAACAAAAACAACTCTAAGTATTTTATTCAACAGGTTTTCAATGGATTTAGGCCCATTGATCTTCTTTGATTTTTTTCTATTGACATATATGGATTATTCTACTTCTTTGTCAGACATTGCGACGATCTATTGAAGAAATTTGACTAGATTGTGGTGAGAAAGGGAAATCACTTGATACTTATATGCCATAGCACTCATTCAGCGTCTCTATGGATTATCATACCTCTTTAAAGGCACTATGGATTATCGTACCTTGTGTTTTTTTCCATTGTGTATGCATATAAAAGTTCTAAAAGTGTATGAAATTACACTTGCATTTAAAAAAATGAAATGTGTGACCGAAAATTCCAAGAAAAAAGATCAGCTGATTATATATAAACATCCACATGTACACACACATGCATTGAAAAGGCACGATAATCCATATTGAAATGCATGAGGTACGTTAATCCACACAGTCACTGTAATACATTGGTACTACTCATATGTAACTGAAGTTCCATATTTGGGGGTATTCTGACTGATGATCATGATCAGTTATCTTGGGAACCCCAGGCTCAGAGGTTACTGCTAAGCTTTCTGGTCTGGTTAGGGGCTGCTATGAGTTGGGCAGGGTCTGCCCTCCTAAATTAAGAAGGGATTATTTTTTGCCTGTGCCCATAGTAGATTTAGTTATGGATTAGCAGTGTGGGGATCCCTATGTGAGACCGGTATGAGACTTGTGGGTATGGCGCAAAGATCCGTACTGAATGCTCTATCTTCTGGGTCTCCGTCGTCGTGACTCTTTATGGGAGAAGCATTCCAACGGTGGGGCATCCTTCCCCTGCTATATCTTTTTAAGTTTAAAACTTTGAAGATATTCTATTTAAG
>NW_026604483.1:0-32000 GCF_024763615.1 Phlebotomus papatasi
TGACTAGACAGTCAAGAGACTGGCTCATGAGAATATTGTTAATCTCATATTGTTAACCGAAATCAGTGAGATCGAGGCTTAAGTTCACGAGCACCTGAGGAACGACCCTCAGACTCCACTGCACTGCCTGAGCACTCGTCACAAACTGAGTGACTGGCCGAGCAATGAGCGAATATCTCGCCTCGAGGTGCACGCTATGCTCGTGTGGGACATACCGTTACGGTATAAACTCTATGGGTAAGCCACAGCAGAGGGATTTTACGCTTATCGTGGCTTTTCGTCTAACAATATTCAAGTTTGACTTGAGTCTCTTGTTTGCACAATTGTGCGATGTCATTTACTCCATTGATGGAAAAACGAGAAATCTTACATTGGAGCTTCAACAGTTGGCACAAATTGGTGCTAATGATATTAACCTGTGAAGCTGGATCCAAAAGAACTCGACAGAAATGTTTCAAATTGTTTTTACATAACACCGTTACCACAGCTGTGGCAAAAAGCACGTTGGATTGAACTTCCCCGTTAGTAGTTAAACACGTGAGCGTTGTAAAGGTGTAGTGACGTGGTTTTTTAGGAAATTGAAACTTTTTCAATTTCGAGAAAAAGTCCCATTGCCATAGGTCAGTTCATTGTAATTTATGCTGATTCCTTATGTATCAGCCAATTTTCCCCACAAAAGGTGGGCGTGTATATCGAAGACTTCGGGAATTTCTTTCTCTCTCCACCGTGTTAGGGGATTTAGTACTAAGAATTTTTACTTTATAAACAGAGAAAATTGGAGAATAAACGCCTTTTAAATTTCTCCTCTTGAAAGAGCAACTGCTCGTGCATATTAGCCTCTGGAAGGTGATGCAGCAAGGAAGAAAAAGTAAGTTTAAGCTTAACTTAGGTATTTTAACTTGGAGGTTCCAGTGTTCCAGTCAACTCTCCTAAGGGATCTATTTACGAGCGCGGTGCGCTTGAGATAAATCTCTTTCACTTCAACTGCTGATGAAGCGCTAGCGCTCGCCGGTTGAAGTAACCCCCTTTGGTCTCAGTCACCACAATACTGCTATTTCGCGATTGCTCTGCCACCCCCCGAGCTATCAACTCCCCTATAACCCCACACCCCTTTCATTGGTCCATTCGGCCTACCCTAATCTCATATTCAAACCTATCGCGATTTAATTGATTTTGTGGTACTTGCGACCAATGTTTTCTTGCTCATAATCTTCCATATCTAACTAAAGGGTTAATCAAAAAAATTGTTGTCTTAACTCACCGGGAAATTCTGCGAATCTGCTAGTCAAACAGCTCTGAAAATTGAATCGAAAAATTTTATTAGTAGAGAATTTTTTTTTTTTCATCACAGTGGAACGAAAAAATTTAAAGTTTGTGGCTGAGAGAATACCCCCAGAGCCACTTTACAAGGTACAGGATCGTCCTCCTCTACCACCTCCTGAAGCATTTAGTCCTCCGGAGAAAAAACTGCCTTTGAAGGAATTCCTTGAGAAAAACGCCACTGCAGGACCGCGCCCCATCAGAATAGAAGAGTACAGAGCGAAAAGAGCAGCCGGCAGGCATCTCTTCGAGCTGCCCAACAAACTAAAGAAAAAGAGGGTCCGCGGGGGCAGAAAAGTCCAGAGGCGTCGGCGTGCAAAAGCCATTAAAGTTCTGGAAACTCAATTGGCGGAAGTAAACGCCAAGATCCATCAACTGTACGTGGAAGACGAGGAAGCTGGAAGATCATCAGCGCTGGGAAAATCATCCAGAAATTTCCAATAAAGTTCACTTTTTTCACTCACTTCACGCGTTGTGATTAATTATTTTCCACTAAACACACACGGTATACATTTTTCTTCTCTACTTGCGTCACTTTTCACTGTGCGAGGGAAAAATTTCAGACTTGCACTTCTTCACTTAGGGTCACACTGCAAGGCGAGCAAAATGGACACAAAAAATTTACTTATTGACACAGCTGATTGCGGAAAAGAAATGGAACGTTTATTAAGCAATTTCAAGAAGGAAGGCCAAAAGAGGACAAAAGAAAGCGTTGAACGCAGAATTGCAAAGTTGCAAAAATTATGGAGACAGTATGAAACGAATCATTCCATACTGGAAGAGGGTTTAAATCCTAACGACGAATATTTTACTAAAGATTTTTATGGGCACGCCAAGAAAGTATACCTTGAGGCGTATAGTTTAATGACCAAAACTCGTAAAGAACTTGGTGGGTGTGATGATGAGATTGGGGAAATGGATGACGCGGATAATGTTTCCATCTCCAGCTCATTGAATGAAGGTGTCTCGGAAAAGGGAAGAGACCAAGAAGCTTCACATCGCACAGGGGCATTCCCAAAGTGGCCGGAAAACCCCTTAAATTATGATTTCAGATCTAGGGAACAACCCAAACTTCAGATGTCACAGATTCCGGAGAGATCTGAGCATCAACAACCCCTGGTGAAGGAAAAAATGCTTGATGGTAGACCACGATACAGTCCTCCATTTGGGTATCAATCTGAGTCCCAACAGATTGCGCCAGGTGGTTGACGTATTTCGAGTGGACACGCGTTATTAGAAAACCGGAAGTAAACACTGTGACTTGAGGAAAAAGCTTTTATTGCGACACTTGACTTGACTTGACGAACTAATCTGTTGAGGGCTGGGCGGCAAAGAGGAAGATGGCAGCATCCTTCGCTCTTTTATAGCCGCGCTCTCAAACCCCCTCCAAGAGGATCTCTTTCTCTCTCTCGGAGCACTCTCTCACATTGACTTCTACATTTTCAGACCTTACACTACACTTTCCCCCCATTTTTTTATATAAAATATAATAAAAAATAATTCAGTTTGCCTTAACTAAAATAAAATCTAACTTATCTAATTCAAGAATAGTAATTGAAATTACAGGACAAGATCAATTACAATTTCTTGTTCCTAAGGTCTGACAATCTCTTTCTCCAGCGTGACCTAGTCATCACACCTGAAGTGTTCTCAGGACTTCTTGAACTCTTCAAGGAAACAGCTTCTTTTACTTTCTTACGTCTAACATTAACTGATTTTTTCTTTCCATAAAGAATATTTCTCTTACTTTTGTATGATGACTTCATACTAAAATCTACTGCTTGTGACTCTACTGACAAATCTGGGTGAAAAATTGAAAGCTTCTTTTTGAATTTCCTCAACTGATACACTGAGACTTTACGAATGTTATCATCTATGGAAATCAAATAAATCGTAGGACATATCTTCAATTTAACAATGCAAGGCTTCCACTTTTCAAATCCAAGTGTATGATTTTTATAGAAAGCTGTTTCTCCTGCTTCAAATTCCAAAATTTCGGACTTTTTAGAATCATTTACTTCAACAATTTCTTCATCAATAGAATCAGACTCACGATTTTTAGACTTATTAGACTGAACTTTCTTACTTCGTTTTGAGTTTAAGAGATCAAGATTGGTTTTTGGAGAGTAGGAAAACAAAATTTCGTTTGGACTCCCCGACTGTGCAGTATTCGGAGTATTCCTATATTGCACCAAAAATTTCTCAATTAGCTTTGAGTGTGGAACATCACTGGCTTGACTCAACAGAAACTTTTTTAGTACCCGTTTCACAGACTGTACAGCCCTTTCAGCCAAACCATTCGCGACTGGATGGTATCCGGGACTGTGTTCAAGCAAAATATCGTTCCCCTCACAAAAGGACTTAAATTGAGAAGACGTATACGGAGGACCATTATCCGTAACAATCTTAGTCGGTAATCCAAAAACTTTGAAAACTTGCTCAAGTTTAAGAATGACTGATTTCGCGGTGGTGGAAGACATCAGATGTACATCAATGTACTTGCTGTGAGCATCAACAAGGATCAAATACGTTTTCCCCCCGAAGTGGAAAAAATCCAAATGAATACGTTCAAAAGGATGAGACGTTTTTTTCCATTCGGTAGTAACACGGTTTTTAGGGACATTCCGTGTCTTCTGACAAGGGAAACAATTCGACACGAATTCTTCGATCTCTGCATCAATGCGAGGCCACCAAACGCAAGAACGAGCAACTTTCTTCATAATGACAATGCCATTATGATTTTCATGAATCATTTGCAAGACATTTTCCCTGAGACTATTAGGAATAACAAGACGATTGCGATAGAAAATCGCGTGATTTTCAATTGACAATTCGTTACGCATTTTGTAAAAACCTTTAATGTCTTTACTTATTTCTGACAATGCTGGCCATCCCCACATGACATATTTATAGAAGTAGTATATATCGAGCAAGTCGCTGTATATGACGTCACGATGAGTCATCATCGAGTAAGTCGGTGTGACGTCACTGTCGAGCAAGTCGCTGCATGTGACGTCACGTGTATGATGACGTCACTTATTTTCTGACGTCACACCCTGGAGGCATGACGCAATATTTTGAGATGACGTCACCACCCCCACCCCCTGGGAGGCTGACGTCACTGGGCGGAAATTTAAATTTGATTTTTTCTGTTGGTATACGAGCGCCACCTTTGATTGTGAAATTGAAATTTTGACCGCCATTTTCAATTCCCATCCGCCATTTTGAATTTTGGCCGCCATTTTTAATGCCCATCCGCCATTTTTGTTTTTATCCGCCATTTTTTTATTACCGACCCGCTGCTCCTATTTTTGTCCGCCATTTTTATTTTTGTCCGCCATTTTTATTACCGACCGCTGCTCTTATTTTCTATGCGCGCGCCCTCTGTTATTCCTATTATTAACTATTTCCGTAATTTTTTTTTCGCGACGTGAAAATTTTTTGGCCGAGACCTGGGCTTGAACCGACAGATACTTAAAGTCTTAAACGTAATGTGTACTACTGCTTAGACCACTCGGCCACGGCGGCATGTTATTGGGCTTCCGCTGAATCGTGAACCGTTGCATCGTCCACAGGCTGACGTCACCCATGCATAGATATCCCATATAGCCATTTCCCATCCATGCATACATTTTCATACACATACACATGCCCCGTGGGAATAATCGCGCGCGTCACTTGGCGGGGAAAAACAGTGCGAGAAACAGATCTCGGGTTTCGGGTTTCAGAGTGGCGCGTGGTAACTTCTGGATATATGACCCGTACTTAAGAATGCATCCTATTGCAAAAATGGTATGGAATGTGTTATATAGGGGGCGACTATAAATTAATTGTCGTGGGAACATTTTAATTGCTGTGGGAATTTTTCTTCCCTTTGAGAGCTATTAAAAACTTCTAAATAAAGAGGATAAATGTTTTTACAATGAAAAAAGTACTTTTCATATAATTTCACATATGTTTCGAGAAATTAATTTACTCTACTCGCCTTTTAAGGGAGATCTTCCATTGGGATGATCTTTTATCTAAGTTGAATGAAGTCTATTTTGCGCCTCTTTATTTTACTTACCCCAGATGTTTTTTCGCAATTTTAGTTGTATGATCACCACCCATGCATAGCTATGAAAAAGCATCTTCAAAGGTGGAATATTTTGTAATCCCAAAAAATCAGTTTTTCAGGGTTATATCCTAGCAGTGTGCGCAGAAGGGGTTGGATATAGTTAGCAGTTGTTCCAAAGAGTTAGAGGCTGTTTCAATTTAGAGAACTCTAGTGGCACGGGCTGTCTAATTATGGCAAGAGATTCTTAAGATCTGTTTAATTTATGTAATTTTTTTCTCTGGAGAATCCTTCTTATATATCTACCAAAAATTTTCATTTCTTCCCCCTCTATTTGCAATGTCCGATAAATTTTGCAGTGCCTCTTTAGATCATGGTGATCCATATGATCCACTGATCTCATGACTTTTCTTTGTCCATTTTTTGTGAAAAGCATTTCCATACACTGATCTTGGATCTCGAGTATGTGATATAAGCTCGGTATACCTAAATTATTTCCTAATATTACAAACTGATGGTTGAATGTACTTACTTCCTTTTCTATGCACTTGTCGCCGGAATGACCGAAATATGATCTCCTGCATCGCTCATGAGTTTTATGGAGTGGAGTGAGGCGATTAAAAGAGGAGTGAAAAATCGTCAATGAAAGCAAATTTCATTCTTTGTATGAATCATTTAATTTTCTTGGCCGCAAGTGAGGAAAGAAATGGGAAAAGGTGTTAGGTTTCTGATAACTTTGCACTACAAAATTTTTCTCCCCAATATTACATATTTTGAATTTATAATTAATGCTTTTCTTACTATTTGCAATGTGCTTTAAAGAGATCTGAAGAAATTTGCACATGAACCTTATCATAAAGACTTGAGAAACGACAACAAAATAACAAATCTGAAGATGTTTTTCATATAAAATTATTTTTTCTCAAATTATACAGAATGGGGTGAGCATGTTACTGATTACTGTGGAGCTGATGAATGTACCCCTAAAATTTAGTTATGTGCGATACTGAAACATTTTACATGTTTTTCACTGATAACTTGTTCCCAAATTATGTTTATCCATGCTAGACTCTTCTTGAAAGTAGGAAAGTGTGAAATCCTCTTCTTTTTATTAAATGATCATATTTTTAGTATATTCCCTCTGTGAACGGATCAAAAGAAAAGCTTGAAGAGGATTTTTAGTAAAATAATGTCACAGATTTTTGTTTTAGACTGAATATGGAAATTTCACTTGCACTCACTACGTCACCACGGAACTATGTCCTCTTTAATTTTCGGGCAAAAATTTGTCCTAGTATTATTGTTATTAAAATTTTATTTACACCTTTTACACCTTGCCCTGAAGAACATCGAAAACTTTATTTGAGTTGCAATTTAGAAATTTCTATGTACCCTCCCCACCCACACACCGTTTGGAAAATACTTTAGGCAATCGTAAATGTTTTTTTCTGAGATATGAATCGATTTTATTTGTGAAACATGTTATCAGGGTAATGCATAGTCTCTTAAAATTCAATTATCTGCGATGTTGAATCATCTCACGCCTTTTCAATTAGTTGCTAGATTGATATGCATTTCTGAGAGACTTTCTCTTATAAAATAGAAGATGAAGATCTTTTCTTTTGAATAAAGTCTTAGCATACTCTTCAGATAAAATTAAGATGGTGGAAGTTTAATAAAAATTAAAGCTATTTCTCTTTTACTCTGTTAATATTTGCAGATTTTACACGTTGACTCAAACAAATTAAACGTGTTTCAGATAGAATGCAAAAGCTCGAAGCATATCAGAATGATAAGTCAGTTGCCTTTAGGAAAAAAGTTCCCCAAAAGTTCATTGTCTCTATGGAAAAACGCAGGGGCATGACATTTCCTATGTTTCCCATATGTTTCTAGCGCGCCGAAAAAACTTTTGGGTTTTTTAGCTGTTTTCTGTCAGTGTAGAATGAATTAGCAAAAATATAAATGCAAAATAAAAGAAAACTTAATATTGAATAGGCAACCGAAAAACCCCAAATAGACAACCTACGTAGTTTCGAAGATATCTCGTGAAATGTGTACAAAAACAGGGAAAAAAATTACACTAAAATTGATCGCATTTTTCAGAGCTAATGTCACCCCCACCCCCTGGAAAAACATATGAAAAAATGAATTTTTTCTACCCTCCACTGTAAAAATGCTTTTTCTTCAAATAAGATAGTGAATATGTACCAGTTACTTAAGGGATGCATGGCCTTCTGTAACTCGGCCTCTTGTGATACTGAATCACTTCATGCCTTTTTCATGGACTATTTTTTATCATTTTGATAACCTTTTTGTGAGAAATCTTAGAAAATTAAAATTGAATGCGGCTTCTTTAAGAAAAGACTACTTTGTATGAGGGCCTGAGTCTACGAACACCGAAAGAGAATTTTTAAGAGATAGTCACTAAAAAAAGAAAGTCACAAACCTGAGCTTTCATTCATCATCATCATTTTCAACTGCTAATCCCTATTGAGGTCGCGGGCCCATGACATCCAATTTAGCAGCCTACACTTGTTGATCCTCCGCCACTTCAGAAAAATGTTCAGGTTCAATCCCAAGGCGCTCCAAGACAAGATTCTGAATTTGATTCAGCCACCTTGTCTTAGGTCTACCTCGAGGTCGACGTCTTCTCACAAAATGGCATGCATAGCTTTTCTGGGGAATTTTTTGAGTTTTCATTAATTATGGGAATTTATCTTGGCACTTATTAGCGCTACAAATCATCTTTGAACTCTATCCACTTTAATTTTTGGACAAAAATTCATCCTGGTGTAAAGAGCGGGTACCAGGATTACCTAGAAGAACAATAAAAAACACATATTGGAGCAAACCTGGTTTAAGTTCAATTTTTGAAATAGCTCCACTTGCTCTTTAGAAAAATGCTTTACATGCCGTTTTCCTAGACTTTCCTCTGAGATATAAAAAAAATGCATATGCAGCAGAGTGACATGTCCAAACAAGTTTTATCGGATATGAAACAAAAATTTTGTACACTTTGGATTTATCTTGGGAAATTTCGTTGATATGATCAAAAAATCTTCGAAATCTCAGAGTAATACCGTTTTATAAGAATTTTATCAACTTAAAAAACTTTTTCCTGGTTGAGATTTAATGACAAGTAGAAATGTTGGTGAAAAGTGATAAGTCAAGAAAGACAAAATCATCAAGCTCCATATGTTATAAAGAAAAAGCAACAGATCAACAAATATAACCATGATACTGCTATGGATCTACGAAAGCGGTAAGAAAACAATATTTATCGCGATCGGTTTTTCTCCAAATAGCTTTTCATTGAGTGCTGAGTTATGTGCCGTAAGCTACTGGGGGTGGAATTGCTGTTGTAGAATAGAGCCAAAAAGACATGGTCGACTTTCTGCGAAAACGGATTAACTTTAAGAGAATTGTTGGAAGACAAGTTGGGAAAGATCATGCCAATATGAAACTATTGCTAAACATTCAACCTTAACATTGTGTAAAAACCAGTAATCACTATGCCGTGAAAAAAATATTTTCAGAGGTACACCGATGTATGTAAATCTTTAGGAGTACAAAGATTGAAAAATTCTTATCTCTCAACCAATAATGCATTTAACCCCTCGATAAACTATTTTCGCCTTTTTCACGAAATTCCATTTATAGCAAGTAAGTCAATAATTTGTAATGCATCAAATTTGAAGAAAATCCACATATTTTTTTTTTATTTTCCCCCTTTTATGACTTTGCCTCTTACCTGTTGTATAATTTTTTTCTTCTCGACTCTGTCATAAAATTAACTTTGCTTTCCTGACTCTTGCAGAAAACGCATTTTCTTCTTTTTAAACAATTTTATTTCCTCTTAATCATGGCTGATTTTCATATGTAATGACAACTCATTAAGATATTAGCTTTGCATTCAATTCTCTCTCTATTACGAAAAGTATATTCTTGTAGTCTCAACGTATGGTTCTCGATATAGGGGGCAGCTCCTTGTTTTTGAAGCACACTCTTGACATGCAGCAACATGCCCGCATGGAATAAAGGCGGTGTTGTATTCATTGTTATAGCAGATTTTGCAAATTTTATTTGGTTGCTCTACAATCTCATATTCTGCTTCTTCTATACCAGAATCCAAGGTATGATCACCAAAGAATATCTCAAACAAATTGTCAAGTGTATCCTCGTCATTGATGTTGAAAAATTGTAGCATTAAATGCTTTTTCTCCAAAATACTCATTTCTTTTCCGCTTTTCACCTTTCTGAAAATTTTTTCCACCACACCCTTACGTAAAGTCTCATTGTTGGTTGCATGAAGAAACTCGATCATCTCTCCAATTGACCTTTTATGCAAAATTAGCTGTACCAAATCGGACTCTGATTTGTCTTTTGCAAAAAGTTCTGCTAATTCTCTCAAGTTGTGAGTACTCATTGCGCTGTAGATTTCTTCTGATTGATTGATTTTCCAAGATGCTCCGTGTTAAATAATTGCAAAATATTATACCAAACACTTTTTATTGAGAAAAAAGAGGGAGGGGATACAGGAAACTTTTGTGGATGCAAATCCTGCCACTGATTGTGTGAACACGCAAAAAATTGGTACTTTTAATTAATTCTATGGCATTTCACACAGAAAAGTGTATATCGCTATTAGAATCTCGCTGGATTTCTCGTATATTGCAACATTTGCTCCTCATGATCTCTTTCTGAATCAGCCAGATTTTACTAATTGTATCGAGGCCTAAAATTAAAATGGGATTAAATTGAGAGTTTTACTTGAAACTCAATTGCATCGCATTACACAGTTTCCAAACTGTATGGGAAAGTTCTGGATGCTCAAACGCGATTGAAAATTTGTAAAAAAAATCAAGTCAAGAGGGAAAATAATGTTAAAAAATCAGTTTAATCTGTAAATTTAAAAGCAAAAGTTAAATGTGACGTCATCATTTTCTACGTAAGGGCGGTGGTATGGGGTTGGGTGGTGGGGGGTAATTGAAACGTATATTACAATTGTTACGTAATCAGAAATATAACGTCATACATCTCCATACGTGTGGCATCATACTCTTGTATAAGGCTTACTTACTGATTTAAATAATTATTCGGAGTTTTCCTTTACGGCAGATAAATCTCCTTAACCATCAAAATGTCTGACTTGTTCTCAACTGATATGAAAGTAATAGTGAATTTATAGAAATGTACAAGTATTTTCTTGCAGCAGATCATCCAATTGGGAAAACTAAACGCAACTATTGATACCAAATTTATGATAATTGAGACGGTTATTCGTAATCCATGGGGATAGATATGGGCAAGATGTGAGTATCACACGGATTATTTTCTCCTTCGTGGAGCAGTCAAGGAGCATAGCTGATCACAGAACAAAATTTCGAATAAATCTATGTAGATAGTAAAATATTTTGCATTGTTGTTTCTTGGCTATAGCATAATTTGTATTTTCCATTCGCAAAAGTCAATCGGTAACAGTGCCAAAGGTTCAAAAGTCCTTCACTACTATGCTAAGGCCAAAAAATAAACTATACAAAAGGTATATTTGGCCATCGTACATAAGTGTGCCATGAAGCAAAAGGCACCTTCTTGATTGAACCCTTTAAAACTAAAAATTATTTTTGACATTAACTGTTTTGCCTGATTTGAGAAATCACTACGATCAAAGCCCCATAAAAGAGGAACTTGCAAAGATTTGGGAAAATTTACACAAAATCTAATACTGAAGAAATTTTAAATGAATTATGTCACAGCATCTAAAAAGTTGTATGAAATCCAGAGGAGCGAAGCAGAGGAATCTAGCAAGAAAATTGTAGATCAAATCAAACATAAATGAAAATATTAACTGACGATAAATTATTATATTTTAAAGCATAGGAGAAAGACTTATAGCTTTATGGAATATCTGGTTGATTGGGAGCAAGAAAGGAACCTCCATGCGTTTTTAGGATTATAATCAGTACTAAATCGGTGCTCTTGGGCAGTCCCCGGGGACTGACTGATCCTTCCATCACGAAGCTTAAATTGAGTGTCGAAAGAACATGCGAATACCGCTTGCCACTGACGTGGCCCATTTTTGGGCAAGACAAACTTAATTTTAGGCCTCGATACAATTAGTAAAATCTGGCTGATTCAGAAAGAGATCATGAGGAGCAAATGTTGCAATATACGAGAAATCCAGCGAGATTCTAATAGCGATATACACTTTTCTGTGTGAAATGCCATAGAATTAATTAAAAGTACCAATTTTTTGCGTGTTCACACAATCAGTGGCAGGATTTGCATCCACAAAAGTTTCCTGTATCCCCTCCCTCTTTTTTCTCAATAAAAAGTGTTTGGTATAATATTTTGCAATTATTTAACACGGAGCATCTTGGAAAATCAATCAATCAGAAGAAATCTACAGCGCAATGAGTACTCACAACTTGAGAGAATTAGCAGAACTTTTTGCAAAAGACAAATCAGAGTCCGATTTGGTACAGCTAATTTTGCATAAAAGGTCAATTGGAGAGATGATCGAGTTTCTTCATGCAACCAACAATGAGACTTTACGTAAGGGTGTGGTGGAAAAAATTTTCAGAAAGGTGAAAAGCGGAAAAGAAATGAGTATTTTGGAGAAAAAGCATTTAATGCTACAATTTTTCAACATCAATGACGAGGATACACTTGACAATTTGTTTGAGATATTCTTTGGTGATCATACCTTGGATTCTGGTATAGAAGAAGCAGAATATGAGATTGTAGAGCAACCAAATAAAATTTGCAAAATCTGCTATAACAATGAATACAACACCGCCTTTATTCCATGCGGGCATGTTGCTGCATGTCAAGAGTGTTCTTCAAAAACAAGGAACTGCCCCCTATATCGAGAACCATACGTTGAGACTACAAGAATATACTTTTCGTAATAGAGAGAGAATTGAATGCAAAGCTAATATCTTAATGAGTTGTCATTACATATGAAAATCAGCCATGATTAAGAGGAAATAAAATTGTTTAAAAAGAAGAAAATGCGTTTTCTGCAAGAGTCAGGAAAGCAAAGTTAATTTTATGACAGAGTCGAGAAGAAAAAAATTATACAACAGGTAAGAGGCAAAGTCATAAAAGGGGGAAAATAAAAAAAATTATGTGAATTTTCTTCAAATTTGATGCATTACAAATTATTGACTTACTTGCTATAAATGGAATTTCGTGAAAAAGGCGAAAATAGTTTATCGAGGGGTTAAATGCATTATTGGTTGAGAGATAAGAATTTTTCAATCTTTGTACTCCTAAAGATTTACATACATCGGTGTACCTCTGAAAATATTTTTTTCACGGCATAGTGATTACTGGTTTTTACACAATGTTAAGGTTGAATGTTTAGCAATAGTTTCATATTGGCATGATCTTTCCCAACTTGTCTTCCAACAATTCTCTTAAAGTTAATCCGTTTTCGCAGAAAGTCGACCATGTCTTTTTGGCTCTATTCTACAACAGCAATTCCACCCCCAGTAGCTTACGGCACATAACTCAGCACTCAATGAAAAGCTATTTGGAGAAAAACCGATCGCGATAAATATTGTTTTCTTACCGCTTTCGTAGATCCATAGCAGTATCATGGTTATATTTGTTGATCTGTTGCTTTTTCTTTATAACATATGGAGCTTGATGATTTTGTCTTTCTTGACTTATCACTTTTCACCAACATTTCTACTTGTCATTAAATCTCAACCAGGAAAAAGTTTTTTAAGTTGATAAAATTCTTATAAAACGGTATTACTCTGAGATTTCGAAGATTTTTTGATCATATCAACGAAATTTCCCAAGATAAATCCAAAGTGTACAAAATTTTTGTTTCATATCCGATAAAACTTGTTTGGACATGTCACTCTGCTGCATATGCATTTTTTTTATATCTCAGAGGAAAGTCTAGGAAAACGGCATGTAAAGCATTTTTCTAAAGAGCAAGTGGAGCTATTTCAAAAATTGAACTTAAACCAGGTTTGCTCCAATATGTGTTTTTTATTGTTCTTCTAGGTAATCCTGGTACCCGCTCTTTACACCAGGATGAATTTTTGTCCAAAAATTAAAGTGGATAGAGTTCAAAGATGATTTGTAGCGCTAATAAGTGCCAAGATAAATTCCCATAATTAATGAAAACTCAAAAAATTCCCCAGAAAAGCTATGCATGCCATTTTGTGAGAAGACGTCGACCTCGAGGTAGACCTAAGACAAGGTGGCTGAATCAAATTCAGAATCTTGTCTTGGAGCGCCTTGGGATTGAACCTGAACATTTTTCTGAAGTGGCGGAGGATCAACAAGTGTAGGCTGCTAAATTGGATGTCATGGGCCCGCGACCTCAATAGGGATTAGCAGTTGAAAATGATGATGATGAATGAAAGCTCAGGTTTGTGACTTTCTTTTTTTAGTGACTATCTCTTAAAAATTCTCTTTTGGTGTTCGTAGACTCAGGCCCTCATACAAAGTAGTCTTTTCTTAAAGAAGCCGCATTCAATTTTAATTTTCTAAGATTTCTCACAAAAAGGTTATCAAAATGATAAAAAATAGTCCATGAAAAAGGCATGAAGTGATTCAGTATCACAAGAGGCCGAGTTACAGAAGGCCATGCATCCCTTAAGTAACTGGTACATATTCACTATCTTATTTGAAGAAAAAGCATTTTTACAGTGGAGGGTAGAAAAAATTCATTTTTTCATATGTTTTTCCAGGGGGTGGGGGTGACATTAGCTCTGAAAAATGCGATCAATTTTAGTGTAATTTTTTCCCTGTTTTTGTACACATTTCACGAGATATCTTCGAAACTACGTAGGTTGTCTATTTGGGGTTTTTCGGTTGCCTATTCAATATTAAGTTTTCTTTTATTTTGCATTTATATTTTTGCTAATTCATTCTACACTGACAGAAAACAGCTAAAAAACCCAAAAGTTTTTTCGGCGCGCTAGAAACATATGGGAAACATAGGAAATGTCATGCCCCTGCGTTTTTCCATAGAGACAATGAACTTTTGGGGAACTTTTTTCCTAAAGGCAACTGACTTATCATTCTGATATGCTTCGAGCTTTTGCATTCTATCTGAAACACGTTTAATTTGTTTGAGTCAACGTGTAAAATCTGCAAATATTAACAGAGTAAAAGAGAAATAGCTTTAATTTTTATTAAACTTCCACCATCTTAATTTTATCTGAAGAGTATGCTAAGACTTTATTCAAAAGAAAAGATCTTCATCTTCTATTTTATAAGAGAAAGTCTCTCAGAAATGCATATCAATCTAGCAACTAATTGAAAAGGCGTGAGATGATTCAACATCGCAGATAATTGAATTTTAAGAGACTATGCATTACCCTGATAACATGTTTCACAAATAAAATCGATTCATATCTCAGAAAAAAACATTTACGATTGCCTAAAGTATTTTCCAAACGGTGTGTGGGTGGGGAGGGTACATAGAAATTTCTAAATTGCAACTCAAATAAAGTTTTCGATGTTCTTCAGGGCAAGGTGTAAAAGGTGTAAATAAAATTTTAATAACAATAATACTAGGACAAATTTTTGCCCGAAAATTAAAGAGGACATAGTTCCGTGGTGACGTAGTGAGTGCAAGTGAAATTTCCATATTCAGTCTAAAACAAAAATCTGTGACATTATTTTACTAAAAATCCTCTTCAAGCTTTTCTTTTGATCCGTTCACAGAGGGAATATACTAAAAATATGATCATTTAATAAAAAGAAGAGGATTTCACACTTTCCTACTTTCAAGAAGAGTCTAGCATGGATAAACATAATTTGGGAACAAGTTATCAGTGAAAAACATGTAAAATGTTTCAGTATCGCACATAACTAAATTTTAGGGGTACATTCATCAGCTCCACAGTAATCAGTAACATGCTCACCCCATTCTGTATAATTTGAGAAAAAATAATTTTATATGAAAAACATCTTCAGATTTGTTATTTTGTTGTCGTTTCTCAAGTCTTTATGATAAGGTTCATGTGCAAATTTCTTCAGATCTCTTTAAAGCACATTGCAAATAGTAAGAAAAGCATTAATTATAAATTCAAAATATGTAATATTGGGGAGAAAAATTTTGTAGTGCAAAGTTATCAGAAACCTAACACCTTTTCCCATTTCTTTCCTCACTTGCGGCCAAGAAAATTAAATGATTCATACAAAGAATGAAATTTGCTTTCATTGACGATTTTTCACTCCTCTTTTAATCGCCTCACTCCACTCCATAAAACTCATGAGCGATGCAGGAGATCATATTTCGGTCATTCCGGCGACAAGTGCATAGAAAAGGAAGTAAGTACATTCAACCATCAGTTTGTAATATTAGGAAATAATTTAGGTATACCGAGCTTATATCACATACTCGAGATCCAAGATCAGTGTATGGAAATGCTTTTCACAAAAAATGGACAAAGAAAAGTCATGAGATCAGTGGATCATATGGATCACCATGATCTAAAGAGGCACTGCAAAATTTATCGGACATTGCAAATAGAGGGGGAAGAAATGAAAATTTTTGGTAGATATATAAGAAGGATTCTCCAGAGAAAAAAATTACATAAATTAAACAGATCTTAAGAATCTCTTGCCATAATTAGACAGCCCGTGCCACTAGAGTTCTCTAAATTGAAACAGCCTCTAACTCTTTGGAACAACTGCTAACTATATCCAACCCCTTCTGCGCACACTGCTAGGATATAACCCTGAAAAACTGATTTTTTGGGATTACAAAATATTCCACCTTTGAAGATGCTTTTTCATAGCTATGCATGGGTGGTGATCATACAACTAAAATTGCGAAAAAACATCTGGGGTAAGTAAAATAAAGAGGCGCAAAATAGACTTCATTCAACTTAGATAAAAGATCATCCCAATGGAAGATCTCCCTTAAAAGGCGAGTAGAGTAAATTAATTTCTCGAAACATATGTGAAATTATATGAAAAGTACTTTTTTCATTGTAAAAACATTTATCCTCTTTATTTAGAAGTTTTTAATAGCTCTCAAAGGGAAGAAAAATTCCCACAGCAATTAAAATGTTCCCACGACAATTAATTTATAGTCGCCCCCTATATAACACATTCCATACCATTTTTGCAATAGGATGCATTCTTAAGTACGGGTCATATATCCAGAAGTTACCACGCGCCACTCTGAAACCCGAAACCCGAGATCTGTTTCTCGCACTGTTTTTCCCCGCCAAGTGACGCGCGCGATTATTCCCACGGGGCATGTGTATGTGTATGAAAATGTATGCATGGATGGGAAATGGCTATATGGGATATCTATGCATGGGTGACGTCAGCCTGTGGACGATGCAACGGTTCACGATTCAGCGGAAGCCCAATAACATGCCGCCGTGGCCGAGTGGTCTAAGCAGTAGTACACATTACGTTTAAGACTTTAAGTATCTGTCGGTTCAAGCCCAGGTCTCGGCCAAAAAATTTTCACGTCGCGAAAAAAAATTACGGAAATAGTTAATAATAGGAATAACAGAGGGCGCGCGCATAGAAAATAAGAGCAGCGGTCGGTAATAAAAATGGCGGACAAAAATAAAAATGGCGGACAAAAATAGGAGCAGCGGGTCGGTAATAAAAAAATGGCGGATAAAAACAAAAATGGCGGATGGGCATTAAAAATGGCGGCCAAAATTCAAAATGGCGGATGGGAATTGAAAATGGCGGTCAAAATTTCAATTTCACAATCAAAGGTGGCGCTCGTATACCAACAGAAAAAATCAAATTTAAATTTCCGCCCAGTGACGTCAGCCTCCCAGGGGGTGGGGGTGGTGACGTCATCTCAAAATATTGCGTCATGCCTCCAGGGAGTGACGTCAGAAAATATGTGACGTCATCATACACGTGACGTCACATGCAGCGACTTGCTCGACAGTGACGTCACACCGACTTGCTCGATGATGACTCATCGTGACGTCATATACAGCGACTTGCTCGATATATACTACTTATAGACTTTCTGAAGAACGGAATCATTTTCCTGTTCATCTCGTACTTTTTCAAATTTGACTTTAATAGACTCTGACATTGCAGTCGAATTAATTTGGAATTCCTCGACTTCGGTTGACTGAGACAGTGGGAGACGTGATAAAGCATCAGCATTAGCCAATTTCTTCGCACTCTTGTGAACAATTTTGTACGAATAAATCGACAATTGGACTACCCATCTCTGAAGTCTCGCTGCTGCGACTGCAGGAGTACCCTTCGATGGTGAGAAAATCTCTTTGAGTGCTTGCGAATCCGTATACAACGTGAAAGACTGTCCGTATATATACATAAAAAACTTTTTGCAAGCAAAAATTATCGCAAGAGCTTCCCTGTGAAGTTGCGAATAATTTTTTTCCGCGGGTGACAGACTACTACTCGCGAAAAGGACTGGTTTTTCAACATTATTCACGACATGACTTAGAACTGCTGAAACACCGTACGGAGATGCATCCGTGGTAATGATCACTTCTTTCTGAGGATCAAAAATTTCGAGCACTGACTCACTCGTTAGCATCTTCTTTGTGTCGTCAAAGACTTTTTGACACTCTTCGGTCCAGACGATTTTTTTCTTATTCTTCTCCAACAAGGCATAAAGTGGACTCAATCTACCACTAAGATCAGAAATAAAATTACGGTAATAATTAATTAATCCAAGGAACGCTTGCAACTCTTTAACATTTTTAGGCCTCGGTGCACTCACGATTGCTTCGATTTTCTTGGGATTTGGTTTCACCGTGTTTTCCGACAACAGATGACCCAAATATTCGACAGAGTTTTGGAAAAACTTACTCTTGTTCACGTTAATTTTAACGCGATGCTCATTGAATCGACGCAAAACTTCCCAAACTCTATCTTTGCATTCACTCATGGTACGACCACCTATAATGACATCATCTAAGAATGCTTTTACCCCCTCCAGACCACAAAGAATCCTTTCAATGATTAACTGAAAAATCGCGACAGCTGAAGCCACCCCAAACGGCAGACGATTGTAACGAAAAAGCCCCCGATGGGTGTTAATCGTTAAAAATTCCTTTGAGGCTTCCTCAACTTCCAATTGCAAATACGCGTTGGACAAATCAATCACCGTAAAGCAATTACAATTAACCAAAGATGCGAATATTTCATCAATGTGCGGAAGTGGGTGTTGTTGAACTTTCATGAATGGATTAATAGTGGCTTTCGCATCGATACAGATACGAATATCTCCGTTTGACTTAGGAGCTATGACTATGGGACTTGCCCAATTTGAAAAATCAACTTTTTCAAGGACTTTATCATCAACAAGACGATTAAGCTCTGCTTCGACTTTATCTTGCAGGCGTAATGGCACAGGATATGCCCTGTGGAAAATGGGTGCACGACTTTCTACTTGAACACTGGCACGGTATCCCGTGATCATTTGATTGGCATCAAGGGATGTAACATGCGGAAATTCACGCGTAATTTCAGCGGAAATATTTTTAACAAAACTCACGGTTTGTCCGCTTACTAATTTGTTCCGCCACCCTGGTGTCAGATGATCAAGCCAGTCACGTCCTAGAATGGGTGCGAAATTTCCTTTGATCTGGACAATCACTAATTCTAACACGCGCTGCTCAGTCGGAAAGTCCCCTCGCACCATCGTTCTCCCAATCACCTGAATGGAATCGGACGTAAAAGACTTTAGTTTGACAGAATATTCAAGTAGTTTACAATGAGAAAACTTAGCTTTAAAATCCTGGTATGACAATAGTGATGGTCCTGCTCCGGTGTCGATTTCCATTGGAATCTTCTGCCCCTCAATAGACATCGAGACAGTTGCCACAGGAGACACAGATCCAGTCACCTCCAGAATCCGCTTAACCTTCTCAGAGTTTCCAGACTTTTTGGATTGTGTGCACACTTGACTAGTATGCCCCTTCTTGTTGCATGAAAAACACGTCCAATCTTTGGCTGGACAATCCTCAGGATCATGTTGTTTCCTGCCACACCGACGACAAAGCTCCTTTTGACTTTGGGCCTTGCTCTGACTGCGTTGGGTGTTTTGTTGTTTCTTCTGAGTTGTTTTTCCTTCACGACGATTGAAGTTTTTTTTCTGTGACACCTTCTTGACGGAATTGTCACCATGGATAGCCTTTTCTTCTTGAAAAGCCATCTCCAAATTGAGTGCTAACTCACACAACTCAGGAAAAGTGTTTTTCTCGGACGCAAGAAGTTGTTGTTGGATTTTTTCGCTCCTTAAGCCCGCCACAAATCGATCGCAAAGACTGTCTTCTAGCGCAGACTCTCGCAGTTTACCCGCGTTACTAATGACACCTGGTATGAATTTGCCGAACTCGCATGTCTCAGCTAAGCCTCTCAGCCGGAGAATAAAATCACTAACACTCTCTCCCGCCTCTTGCTGAGCGCGATGAAATTTGAATCTCTCTGAGCGGATGTTGCTCTTCTTCAAGTAGTGAGATTCAAGTAACTGCAAAAGCTCCGTAAGAGTTTTTTTGCTTGGCAAGACAGGAAATGCCAACTTTTTCAGCGTCTTGTAGGTATCACCGGGAATATTTGCGATTAATGTAGCCACTTGCTTGTCTAGAGGTGTTCCTGCAGCCACGAAGTATTGCTCCACGCGGTCTTTCCAACCGATGATATCATCTTCAGGATCTCCCGATGGAAACTTACCACAACCATTTGCATGTGGTACCGCCGATTGCGCGCCAGCCGTTGAAGACCCGGAAATATCTTTTTTATCATCGGGCATCTTTCAAAACTTTATTTCCTACCGTCGCCACTGACGTATTTCGAGTGGACACGCGTTATTAGAAAACCGGAAGTAAACACTGTGACTTGAGGAAAAAGCTTTTATTGCGACACTTGACTTGACTTGACGAACTAATCTGTTGAGGGCTGGGCGGCAAAGAGGAAGATGGCAGCATCCTTCGCTCTTTTATAGCCGCGCTCTCAAACCCCCTCCAAGAGGATCTCTTTCTCTCTCTCGGAGCACTCTCTCACATTGACTTCTACATTTTCAGACCTTACACTACAGTGGTATGCAACCTGATGAAAGAGCTAAGGATGATTTTTCATCATGGTTGAGGGATTGGACAGAAAGACGTCCAAGGAGCGACGTCAGTCCAAACTTCAGGATGCCTCAAGGAATTCACAATAAGGATAGTGATTTTCCATCAGGCAATCAAGGATCAAGAAGCGATTTTCAGGATAATTTCTTCAATCCTTATGGTCATGATTCGGCACAGTTGCCACAATTTGGTTATTCCAATGTTGGAAATTTTCCATGGTCACAAAGACCAGTCAGCAGACCGAAACTGCCGCCCATTAAAATTGGCAAATTTTCGGGAGATTTTATTGAGTGGCGCGGATTTATTGGAGTATTTCTGCAGGTCATTCACAAGGATCCGGGATTGAGCGACACGGAAAAATTTACGTACTTGCTATCCTATCTGGAAGGAGAAGCAAAAAGGGTAGTTAACCATCTTACACGAACAGGGGATAACTACATAACAGCTTTAGAGCTATTAAGGAATCGTTTTGAAAACAAAAGGGAAACAACTTTTAAATATGTTGAACTTCTCTTAGATTTAAAGAAAGCAGATTTTCGTTGTGCATCCGACATTATTGCACTACATGACACTATTAAGGAAGCTCTTTCGGGATTAAAAATTATGGGTCATCTAGTTGATTATTGGGATCCAATAATCATCGGGATCTGCATTCGAAAGTTAGATTCAGAGTCCTCTAGACTCTTCGAGGAAACACTTCTTGACCCATTCGAAGTTCCCACACTAAAACAATTTTTAATGTTTCTGCGTAAAAGATATTCGGTTTTATTAAAAACAACTAAAAACAGCAATTCAAATACAAGCTCAAAAGCAAACAAGAAAAGCAATGGAAAGGAGACAAAGGATATGTCTAAAAAATCTTTTCATGCAACGAGTAATAAATTATCTTGCTTTTTGTGTAAGGAAGCTCATGCATTTGCGAAATGTCCTAAATATCTAAGACTAACAAGTTACAACAGGAGACAGACTGCCATTAAATATGATTTGTGTCTGAATTGTTTGTCACACAAAAAGATCAGGAGTGCACAAGCACTATGGCTTGCAAGCAATGTCAAAAAAAGCACCATCATACTCTTCATTTTGAGAAGAAGGCTTCAAACGAATCAAATCAAACTGATGTGCTGGTTGTGTCAATTGATGATAGAACAGAAGAAAATGAAGATCATCATGTTTCATTACATTCAGTTTCAAGCTCTCCTCTCTTTCCGACAATTCTTTTGAAGATAAGATCGAGTGGAGGAAATTGGAGTTTATACCGCGCACTGGTTGATACTGGTTCCGGAGATTCGTTTATCTCCGAACGGGCTGCACAGGAGCTCTCAATTCCACGCGAGAGAATAAATGCGCCGATAAGAGGAATTGGAGGAGCTGAAGCTGGTACATCCAAGCACCAAGTCCGAATTATGTTAACACCACGTTTTCCTTCAACATACAAGCTGGAATTATCAGCACTTGTTTTGCCATCCTTGACTGGATTAATTCCACATCAACCGGTCCAAACTTCTTCATGTAAAGGATTAAATCTGGACAATGTGCTGATGGCTGATCCAACTTATATGACACCGGGTCCTATAGATTTGATATTAGGGTCTCAAATCTATGCAACGATTCTAAAAAATGGAATCAAAAAGATAACAGATATCACCGCTCAAAATACTGAATTCGGTTATATCTTAACAGGTTCACACAATCCTAAACGAAGTCCAGAGCGCAGAGTCATCAGCATGATAATAATAACCGAATTAGAAAAAAAACTTGAGAGATTTTTGGATTATGGATCAGGAAACTGATTCCACACGAGTTCAACACAGTTGCGAAAAAGAGTTTTCAGAATCTCATCGGAAGGATGAAAATGGACGGTATATAGTTCATCTACCGTTCAAATCGGAAGCTGGAGAATTAGGAGATTCACGCAACCAGGCAATAGCTAGATTTATAAATGTGGAGAAAAAGTTTGCGACAAATGAGAGTTTAAAAAGAGATTATTCTGAGTTCATGCAAGAATACATATCTCTTGGACATATGACTAAGGTCGGTGCAGGTGAAGGCAAATATTATTTACCTCACCATGCCGTGTTTAAGCAAGACAGCTCTACGACAAAAACCCGCGTCGTATTTGATGCTTCTTGTAAGACGACAAATGGTAAAAGCTTGAACTGTATCCCCCATTCGGGACCAAAACTTCAACAGAATTTGAGTGAAATTATTATGCGTTGGTGCACGCATAAATTTGTGTATACGGCTGACATCGAAAAGATGTTCAGACAAATACTTGTGGCGGAGGAACACAGGGATTTTCAAAGGATATTCTGGAGAAACAATCCAAGAGAAGAATTAAGCGAATACAGACTCAATACAGTTACTTATGGAACTGCACCAGCTACATATCTTTCGGTGAAAGTTCTGTTCCAACTCGCAGAAGATGAAGGATCAGAATTTCCACTTGCTGTTAGTGCAATTAATGATTTTTATGTTGATGACCTGATGACAGGAGCACATACTGTCGAAGAAGCCCTCATGAAACAAAGTCAGTTGATAGAATTAGTTAAAAAAGGTGGAATGAATTTGCGAAAATGGACAAGTAATTCACCAGAATTACTCGCGAATCTTTCAGAAGATCAGATAGAATCAAAATACTTACAGCTGACGGAAAAGGACACTCTAAGAACATTGGGTATTGTTTGGGATCCACATACGGATCAGTTTTCTTACGGATCAGATTCCAAGACTTGAGCTTTGTGCAGCTGTGTTACTCGCAGAGCTCATGCAGATAACTGCAAAGGCTTTGAAAATACCACACATTGAGTTTCACGCATGGACAGACTCCAAGATAGTCCTAGCATGGTTATTAAAAGATGCTTCAGAATGGGAGGATTACGTGGCTCATCGCGTAGAGAAAATTCACAAAGCCACGGATAAGAGAATATGGAAACATGTTGCTACAGATGAAAACCCAGCTGATTTAATTTCAGAGGATTATGTCCGTCGATGCTTATTAAGGCCAGAAAGTGGTGGGGAGGACCGTCATGGTTAAGCCAACACGAGGATTATTGGCCTGATAAAGAGCTGGAACACTTGAGAAAGTTTGAAGAACAAATTATGGTAGCCACTTCGGCAGCGTTTCCTCTATCCTTTGTGGATAGTACCAACTTTCTCGATGTTATGCAGGCTGAATCAAAGATTCCAGACATGGAAGTAAACCACAATGAGTTATTGGACAAATATGATTCATTTGCCAAAACAGTACGCATTACTGCGTATCATTTGAGATTCATAAATAAACTTAGACGACATCAAGATGAAAAAGGATGTTTGACTACAAAAGAACTAAAGGAAGCAGAAATGGTTTTAATCAAATCATTGCAAGCCGAGCATTATGCTCGGGAAATATATAGATTAAGCAGACGTCAACCTATTGCATCAAACAGTAAGATTTTGTCTCTGAATCCTTTCTTAGATGAAAATGGAATTCTAAGGGTAAGAGGAAGACTAGCCAAATCGGACTTGGCATATGATGCCAAACACCCGATTTTCATTCCACAAAAAAGTCATTTGGCAACCTTGATTACCCGAGAAGCACATCATGTTACGCTTCACGGACCGATTTCTTTAACTATGAATTACCTAAGGAATAAGTATTGGATACCGAATTCGAAAAACGCAGTGAAACTTGTATCTGACAGGTGTATTACTTGTTTTAGACAGAAAAGACATGCGCCAAATCAATTAATGGGAGATCTTCCTCAATCAAGAGTAACACCATCTCCTCCTTTCACTTCATGTGGAGTAGATTTTGCTGGGCCTTTTGTTACAAAGGCTTCAAGGCTGAGAGGAGTGGTAACAAGCAAAAGTTATATTGCAATTTTCGTATGCTTCAGTACAAAGGCTGTTCATATGGAACTTGTAAGTGATTTAACTACGGAGGCATTCTTGGCTGCATTCAAGAGATTTTCATCTCGCCGAGGAAAGCCAACTCACATGTATAGTGACAACGGGACAAATTTAGTGGGAGCCAAGAATGTCTTGGAAAAAGAAATGAATAAGCCTATCAAAGAAGCAACAAAGTGTGCTTCACAATATGCTGCAGAACAAGGTATTCAGTGGCATTTGATACCTCCTGCAGCCCCACACTTCGGAGGTTTATGGGAGGCTGCAGTGAAATCGGCAAAAAGGCACTTGAAGACATTTCTGTCAGAAACAACCTTAACTTATGAAGAGTTTGCAACGGTGTTGTCACGAGTAGAGGCAGCATTGAATTCCAGACCAATCTCGCCATTATCGAATGATCCGGAAGATCTGTCTGCCCTTTCGCCGGGACACTTCCTCATCGGAAGGCAAATATTAGCACCCCCTGAGGAAGAAGTTTGTGAGGACAACCCCGTGCGAAGATGGAAGAAAATAACAAGATTACATCAGGACTTGTGGAAAAGATGGTCACGCGATTACCTACAGCAACTTCAACAGCGTCATAAGTGGCAAAAGGTGAAGGAATCTGTAAGAATCGGGGACCTTGTACTTATTGTAGATGAGAACACTCCACCGCTACGTTGGCCACTTGCAAGGGTAACTCAGATACACCCAGGAGCAGATGGCATAAACAGAGTTGTAGATCTTAAAACAAAGGATGGAGTAAGGCGTCGACCAATTACGAAGGTGGTGAAGCTGCCGATTGAGCAGACATCAGAAGAGGAAACAGATTCTCAACTCACAACAAGCAATTTCAGTCAAACTGAGTTACAAAGGAGAACACCTAGACCAAGAGGAAACTCCTGGAAGTCAACGTTACTGTTTATGTTAATGGCGCTTCTTACACTAGGAGCTGCACAGAGTCACAGAGCCTCAGTCAGGACTCTATGTTGTGGAATTAGGACTAGCAAGGTTGAAACGAGGAATTCTGAGAATTGATGTGACTTATCCTTATAAAAGGATTCTAAATGATAAACAGATGATATGGGATACGTACGAAAACACCTCGGAAGCCTGCAAAAAGGCTGAGCAATTCACACAAGATGTGCGTTGTAATAACTACATGCAACATCTTCAGCACAAGGCAGAATCAATAATCGAGGAGATTGACAAAATTCATGAAGTAAGCAGAAAAAAAAGAGGACTTCTAGGACAAGCATTAACTTATGTATTTGGGGTAAATGACGATGTATACAAGAATATTGATGAGCTTCGGCATAATCAGCTCCAGCAAACATCCTCCATGAATCAACACAGTATGCTTTTGAGTGCAAAGGTAGACCAGGCACTTAAGCAAATTAATGCTAAGATGTCTCAGTATACTCAAAAGATCAATCAGGTCATTGAGCTTACTGAGGAAATGCAAGAATGGAATATAGCTACGGACCATAATAGAGTGAGATTGGAGGTATTAGCTATGTTTACGACCGCGAATGAATATTTTAACGAATTAGAAGAGCTTTATGGAAGATTGTTTAGAGCAAAGACAGGAAGGGGCAATATATTAGACTTTGCCTCACGCAAGACTATTAACGAAACAATTTCAAAAACATTAGAAAAGTTAGGTTCGAATTATCAGATAGTTCAGAATTTGCAGGCCAAAGTAGAATTCATCTCTAAGACAGATGAATTGCAAATTCATGGGAGGTTGAATATCATGGAGAGGCAGTGGTATCGTGTGTTACATATTACACCGATTCCAATGCAACTCGCGAATAGCAGTTTTCTAGTACCAGATCCGGGACTAGAAACTATTGCCGTCGACTTCGACAGTCAAAGTTATTTCATGTTCCACCATGATGGATGCACTCACGATTTGCAGATGGGGTGTTCATGTACACCAAATGCAGTTCATAATCTGAAGGAGCAACCGACATGTGTGATCGATGAAATATACAATAGACATCCAAGGAAGTCTTGTAATTCTACGTTACTTGACCTTAATGGCATATTATGGAATAAGTTGATAAAATGAATAACGTGTGGTTATACATTTGTAGTAAACCACAGACCATTGCAATAATATGCCAAGGAGTTCGTGAGGAGCACCTGATCAAGGGTGTTGGTATTATAAGGATTTTAGGAGGTTGCGTAATTGAGTCAGGTACAATGAGCTTACACGCGAACTTAGAGTCTGTGATGAAAGCTACATCTAGTTTTATCAAGCCTCTAGATTTTGCGCAATTACAGCTTGGACTTAGGTCTAAGCAGCTGAAAGTTCAGCATCCGCAACCCTTAAAATCATTCCAAACTATTTCATCAGTCCATATGAGAGAATTTACTATAGACAACCAGGAACACAGCTCATGGGAAACTCATCCAGGATTCACCATACCGATTGCCGTATCAATGACCTTGTTTCTATTAGGAGTATGGACATCAAGAAAACATTGGCTTCGGTTATGTCGCCACAAAAAATCAGCTACCACAGAAGAAGATGAATCTCTCAAGGTGACATTGTCAGAGAGATTTAGCAGACTGCTGCATGATAGAGACTTAGAGTCATCTTCGTCATCTGCACAGCCGCAGTCGTCGCAAGATGTTCACACAGTGAACATGGGTTTTTAGTTTATAAGAAAATAGTTAAGAATATTATCAAATAGCTAAGACAGTATATGTTAACTTTTATTGCAAGAGGAAAATTATCAATATTCAATGGGAAAATTTTAGCATTTAGAATTATCATAGAGGATTAATTCATTTTGGGATATATTTTTACACTATTAAATCGTTAGGAAATGAAGATTAGAAAACAATTTGGGTTATAGTTTGATTGTTATTAATGATTTACTTTTGTATGTTCTCATAAGAATAGAGAGAAAAAGTCCCATTGCCATAGGTTAGTTCATTGCAATTTATGCTGATTCCTTATGTATCAGCCAATTTTCCCCACAAAAGGTGGGCGTGTATATCGAAGACTTCGGGAATTTCTTTCTCTCTCCACCGTGTTAGGGGATTTAGTACTAAGAATTTTTACTTTATAAACAGAGAAAATTGGAGAATAAACGCCTTTTAAATTTCTCCTCTTGAAAGAGCAACTGCTCGTGCATATTAGCCTCTGGAAGGTGATGCAGCAAGGAAGAAAAAGTAAGTTTAAGCTTAACTTAGGTATTTTAACTTGGAGGTTCCAGTGTTCCAGTCAACTCTCCTAAGGGATCTATTTACGAGCGCGGTGCGCTTGAGATAAATCTCTTTTACTTCAACTGCTGATGAAGCGCTAGCGCTCGCGGGTTGAAGTAACCCCCTTTGGTCTCAATCACCACAATACTGCTATTTCGCGATTGCTCTGCCACCCCCCGAGCTATCAACTGCCCTATAACACCACCCCCTTTCACATATGAAGAAAAAGCAAATGATTATGCGTTGAATATTACATTTGAGTTTTCAAGTGTTAAAATGGTAAGAATATGATTTTTACCATGAGAAAGAAATAAAACTAGAGGAGGATGGTAGATGAATTAGAATTCATATGCAATATTTTGAGTAAAAGAATGAAAAATACTCTTTACCCTCTTAAATCATTAAGAGCTTCTTCCAAGGATCTGGGAGTTGGAGTTAGAAAAAAGTGATAAATATGTGCCATAGCAATTGATGTTTAATTTTACACCAATTCTAACGCCAAATCAACTAAACTTGTCGGTAGTAAATTTGATAATAGGTGGGGGGGGGGGGTTAAAAGATTGAGTAGAAAAATCAAACGCATCATCCTTAGTAGAAATATTAGTACCCCTGTCAAGTATAGAAATTGTTCGTCAATGTAGATTTTTTTCAGAATTATAAAACAAGAAATATATTTTGAAAGATTCTCTTTTTATTTTTAAACATTTTTTTATAATATAAATGATAACATCAAAAAACTAAAAAACAAAACTAAAACTAAAAGTTAAGAACTATACTTATTTACTTTCAAAATAGTAATCATAAATTTTTAGAAATTACTTGTTTTAAAAAGAATGTGAGAAAATTTCACTTTTATATTGATCAATTGTTCATATAGAAATAAAATCAAAGTTGCCTTCAATTGTTAATTTTATGAAAATACTTTTTAATAATTAGTTTCTAAACACATATTGAATCAATTTGAATAAGTAATTGTTATCGCGTTTGACATGCTGCTTTCTAAAAAATCTTACAGCTTGAAATTAATAATTGAAAATGATAAAAAATGTAATGAATTATACATGTAAAAATAAGAATTTTTATTTAGAAACTAAAGTTGTGAGTAATCATGTAAAAAAGCCTTTTGTAAAAATGTATTTTTGAAACCAAAGACTACTATACGTATTATCTATATCTATCTATACGTTTATAATTGTTCATAAAACATTGAATATATTATGAATTACTAAACTAATTATTCTAAAATAATTCCATCCAAGGAGTAACATCTAAGGATGGGAATCTTCTGACTAAAGAGGAAGAGGTTTTAAGTCGCTGGAAAGAGTACTTCTCGGAATTGCTCAATCCTCAGCAAGGCACTGATGGTGACGTACCCATGAGTAAAGACAGGGAGGAAAGTAGTCCTTCAGAGAGTGAAGTCCTGTATGCAATCAGTAAATTGAAGGATGGAAAGGCTGCAGGAATTGACGAAATACGTCCCGAAATGCTAAAACTCATGGGTATAGCGGGTGCCAATTGGCTCACGCGTGTCATTAAGGTGGCTTGGCAAAGTGGGAGAGCACCGAAGGACTGGCAAGTTGGGGTCATTATACCCATATTCAAGAAGGGAAACAAGAAAGATTGCTCCAATTATAGGGGAATTTCCCTTCTGAGTTTGCCTGGCAAAGTGTATGCCAAAGTCCTTGAGAGAAGATGCCGAGAAATAGTCGAACCCAGACTGGGTGAGGAACAATGCGGGTTCAGACCTGGTAGAGGCACCACGGATCAGCTTTTTACCCTGAGGATGATTGTCGAAAAGGCTTGGGAGTATGCAATTCCACTCTATGCTTGTTTCATAGATTTGGAAAAAGCATATGACCGAGTACCGAGAGAACAACTTTGGGATGTACTGCACGAGTACGGACTGGATGAGGAATTGGTGGGAGCTATCCAGTCATTGTACAGAGACTGTAGTAGCTGTGTTCGTGTAAACGGATCCAAGTCGGAAGGTTTTCAGGTGAGTGTTGGACTGCGCCAGGGGTGTGTTCTATCACCATTGTTGTTCATAATATATATGGACAAGATTATGGAACGCAGTCGGGGGCAGAATGCGATTCGTATTGGGGATTTCAGGGTGAGCCATCTCCTCTATGCAGATGATTTGGTTCTTTTTGGATCTTCCAAAGAAAAGCTTCAGCGCACACTTGACCGATTTGTAAATGTTTGTGCCGAAACAGGTATGAATGTGAACGACAAAAAGTCGGAGGTAATGGTGATTTCCCGAGAATCTGTGGGATGCACTCTACATGTTAGTGGAGCCTCATTGACACAGGTGAAGAAGTTCAAGTATCTCGGGGTGTTATTCACGAGTGATGGTAGGATGGAGGCAGAACTCTCGTCGCGAATCGGTCAGGCTTCTGCAGTTGCGAGGGAGCTTGGCAGAAGCGTGTTGAGGAAGGCCGAGCTTAGTCGATCGGCTAAATTATCGGTTTTCAAAGCTGTGTTCATTCCTATTCTCACCTATGGTCATGAGATTTGGGTAATGACCGAAAGGGTAAGATCGCGAGTACAAGCTGCCGAGATGAGGTACCTTCGAGCGGTTAAGGGAATCACTCGTAGAGATCGAGTGAGGAATGTGGCCGTTCGTGAGGAACTAAGAGTCGAGGAGCTGCTTCTTCGGGTTGAGAGATCACAACTTCGATGGTATGGACATGTTCAACGCATGAATGAAGAAAGATTCCCCAGAAAAGCTATGCAAGCCATTGTGAGGAGACCTCGGCCTCGAGGCAGACCTAGGACAAGGTGGCTGAATCAAATTCAGGATCTTGCATGGGAGCGCCTTGGGATCGAACTCGAACATCTTCCTGAAGTGGCGGAGGACCGACAGGCGTGGGCTATTAACCTTGGTGTCATGGGCCCGCGACCCCAATAGGGATAAGCGGTTGAAAATGAATGAATGAATGAATTATTCTAAAATGTAAAAAATAATTCATTCTACTATAAAAAAGAAGATTTAATACCCAAATGGGAGAGTATTAAAATTATCTATACATCTCCTTTTAGTTAAGGTAAATTGTACCTTTTTGTGGGCTGAGGCAGAAAAGATCTTAAATTTTTTTTGTCTACAGATTCTGTGTTTATAATTTATATCTAATGTATCAACTTCTCCAAAAACAATTGATTTCATTGCATTAAAATCGAGATGTCTCTCAACTTCGTGATTCATGCTGATACCCTTTGCAACAATTTTATATGAATGCGAGTTTGTAGATGGAGAAAAGATTTTTAGGGCATAAGTCTTTGGTCTACAACTGACAAATTCGTCAATGAAAGATCCCTCACCATAATCTGTTAGCTCATCGGTTAGTTCCCCCAAAAACTTTCCACATCTTAATGGGTTCTCTTTGCCAGCAGGTACCATATAGAACATGGAATCTGTATCGCAATAAAGTAGGTTTTCTCCTAATTTAGAAAGGAGGGAGTATTAGTTTGATACGGGCGTTCGTAGTAGTACATATGCCTACTCCAAGATTCACATATCCACGAAACAAAAATCTGGTTTTCTCCAACAGAATATAAATCCATCAATTGAATATCTTCAGATCCTATTAAAGCATTTAAATCTTTGGGGGAGTTGCAAATACTAGTCTTTGTGAAATTTTCACGCATTATGAATCTTCCCCAAAGACTATTTAACACCAACTTTGTAAGCAATCGCAACCCTTTGTTAACACAAATTTTTTCCTTATCTAACTGTATGCCCTCCTTCTTTAAATATTCCCGGATATATTCCTCTTTTGCATCATCAGATTCTGTTCCCAATGGCCACCCACTTGATTCTTGTTTTATTTTGAGGAAATTGTCCACAAAATCGACAAAGAGACCCCTTTCGTTAGTGTCACGATTATACTGTACCGTTTGGTAGGACCAAACTTCAAAAGATTTAGTAATTTTGTAACCATGATGGACAGCCAACCGAATTTCATCTAATGACCAAAAGCCAGTGAGGTTTCTTTCATTTTCAGAATGTGTACAACGATCAGTATTTATCATTTCTGTGCATGTTCTACAGAGAGGAAATATTAATCGATTTTTGCATCTATAAGGTAAACACCGCACTTGTTGCGGTCTTTTTACTTTGCTCTGGGTCAGTCCAGACTGAGCTATGGCCTTATTTCTTGGGGAGGAGCTCATGAGACCCATTTAAAGCCGTTTATCACGGCCCAAAAATATGCAATAAGGGCTATGTCATTTTCTGGGTGGAGGGAGCACACTACTCCTCTTTTTGCCCAATGGGAAATTTTGCCACTACTTCACTTATATGTGTTGAGAGTCGCTAGTCTTTATTTCAAGGATACTGGAAGCAACTCACTTCGCTTTAGGCAGAACACCTGCTCTACGCGGAGAAGTGAAATGCTTGAAGTTCCTAAGCCCTCAACTGCAGCATTCACAAGGTCACTAATCTATCTTGCTCCAATAGTGATCAATAATCT